>NC_059191.1:3229267-3376767 GCF_020631705.1 Daphnia magna
ATATCTCTATAGAAGACGAAATGAAGCCAGAAGCAGTGAAGAATGAAGGCCCCGTCCTCCCAGACAACGATCTCAAGCAGAAACGTGGGAAAAGAAAGGCGGCCCATACGAAGTTAACGAATCAGCTCAGAAAAGCAGATCACAAGATGGGAGCCATCAGACTCAAGAAGTTACAAGTTGCAGCATGGCGAGACGGATTAATTCGTATCTACGAAGACGTCAAAGATCTTCATCACAAGTATATGGACAGTGTGCCCGATATTACGGATCCACAACGTCAAGCTTGTGAAAAATGGGGGGTTCAATTTGACACCGACCACGTGGAAATCCTCAACTTCGTCATTAGGTATGCCACGTCGTCTCGTCACTCAGTCAGTTCTATTGGGACGTCAGCTTCAGACGTCATGATTAGCACAACGTTACCGCAGAAGAAGTCTACTCGGTTTGCGCCAACCGATCTTCCCAGACAAACCAGCCAGCTTGACCCGCACATCCAGAAGCGAATGTTGGAGCTGGAAGTCAAATTTGAACAGTCAAGGTCCCAGATGGAAGCCAACGCAACGTCGGTTACAAAAACGTTGAGTAAGGCTTTAAAGGGTATGGGTGAGCAACTAGGAAAGCTCATAGACAGCTCCCATGTAACGTCCACTGAATTCGCCGCCAACACTCAGTTGGTTGAAGACTCACGTAAGACGTTGCAAGACATGGATCAGAAGATCGAAACGGTTAAGTTAGACTTAAACGCGCAGATCGAGGGCCTTCGAAAGGAGAATGGCGTCAGCAAGGTGCACCTGAGAACGATTCAGGAGCATCGACCAAGGAGCACACAAACCTAGCCGACCACAGACTCTATCAGCTAGACAAGACGGTTCCGCTCGGTCTACCTTGAAGTCACTCGAAGCCACGGTACTGCATCGCAGAACTTTGCTTGACGCCGACACTTCTTCACGAGAGCAGCCTTCAAGACCACTGCCTTTCATGCATCCAGCCTGCGGCCCTTCTATTGGGGACGACTCGTCTCCGGACACGTCCTCTGAGCACCAGCCTGCTAATGGCAGCTCCAACCATCCTCATGGTGGCTGCTGTAGTCGCTCACGTACCCCGAACTTCACGATCCAGCCGTTCGATGGAAATCCGAAGAATTACTCTCGGTTTAAGGCCAAATTTCGAGCCTTATACGAAAATGAATAAGATGGTTCTCCTGCCCTCCTGTTCATGTTTGAAGAGCTGCTGTCGAAAGAAGTACGGAACGTGATCAGCGAGTGCCTTGCTGATGGAACAATGTACTCCGTTGTGTGGGATCGTCTCGACGCAGTCTACGGCCGCACCGAAGTCTTGGACCAGAACTATCTCGACGACCTGCTGCAGATTCCACCTTTGAAGAGCCAAGATGCTGCGAGCCTCAAGACCTTCGCTAACCGGTTGCACGAAGCAATGGTGACCCTTTCACAGTCGAGATATGTGCATGAACTTCACAGCCGTACTACCCTGATGGCCATAGAAGCAAAGCTGACAACATACCTGCAGGAGAAGTGGAACGAGAAGAGAAAAAAGGCAGGTGCAGAATTGAACGTTCTAGACCTGGACAACTGAATAACAGTAAAATCCATGAGTAAACAACATGGTAAAAAAGTATTTGAGTTTCTGAACACGTCGACGTCCAAATCAGTACGGTTTGATGAGAAGAAGCCAGTCAAGAAACCGAACGTTTCTCACACGTCAACCATTGGACACGTTTCGACAGAGAAAGGCTCTAAAGACCTCCACTGGTCAGTCTTAACGGCATCCTCACCTCCACTCGCTGCTCCCATGGGAAGACGACCGAAGACGGAGGAGAAATCAGCCAAAAGGACGGACCGGTGGAGGTGCCTGGCTTGTAACTTCAGGACTCACAACTTGACCAGCTGTAACGTGTTTATGGCTTTCACGCCCACGAAACGGGCTGAAGTTGTATTTAAGTCCGGAAGGTGTCTACTATGCCTCACCGGCAAGCACGAACCCAGGGAGTGTTCCAGAGACATCAAATGTACCAGTGGTAGATGTGTTGGATCAAGACACCATCCCCTGCTTCACGGATCCGAATTCATCCCACTGAGGAAACAAACGAATCAACCACCTCCATCAGCGTCTACATCGACTGCATTTCTTGGGACACTATCCCAGAAGGAAACGGTAAAGCGACGTGTACGTTTTAAGATCGTGCCTGTTCGTATTAGCGTCGGTGCAAGATGGGTCGACACTTTCGGATTCTTGGATACCGGAAGCGACACCGCACTGATCAGGAGAGATATAGTAAAGAAGTTGGGACTCGTTAGCCAGCCTAAACGCATCAACGTTGTCTCCTATGATGGAGCCACTTCAAACGTCCAAGCTGCCGTTGTGGATTTCTCCCTCTCGTCCGTCGACGGGACAAGCCGGTTTGAAGTTAAACACTCCTACTCCGTCGAAAATTTGAAGGTGACGCCGAACCATCCAATCAACCCTCGTCAAATGGAGTCCTGGACACACCTACGCGGTCTTGATGTCCCGAATGTGCAACCCGAAGACGTTGGTGTATTGATTGGAATCGACGTAGCAGAAGCCCACAACCACATGGATTCCGTCAAGCCGCCGGCTGGAACAATTGGTCCTATCGCTTTCAAAACACCGTTTGGATGGTGCCTGGGTGGTAAAACGGGCCCGCCACAAGATTGACGTCCGTTCATCGCCCACATAGTATCAGAGGAACGTTCCGAAGACCTCAACGAGATAGTCAAAAGGTTCTGGCAGCTGGAGGTGAAAGACGTAGATATTTAGCAGCCTGTTCTCTCCGAAGACGATCTACGTGGAAAACGTATCATCGAGTTAACAGTAAAAAATGTTGGCAATTGGTATCAAGTCGGCCTAATGTGGAAGACCGACAACGTAAACCTTTCGGACAATCGGGCAAATGCATTGAAGAGACTTCATTCTCTGGAGAGCCGATTTCAACGAGATGGAGACTTCGCCCAGAAGTATGATGTAGTTGTTAAGGAGTACATCGGCCTGGATCACGCCACACTCCTCACGACCGAAGAGTTGCGGAAGGAATCAAGTAGAACGTGGTATTTACCGCACCACGGGGTTGTAAGCCCATCCAGCTCTACAACCAAAGTTCGAATTGTAATCGACGGAGCCGCCGAGTATGGAGGAACGTCTATCAACCAAAACCTGTTACGCGGACCTAATCTTCTCGTTAGCCTGCTCTGTGTCCTACTACGCTTCCGAAGGAACCTAGTACCGGTCGACGCAGACATCGAGAAGATGTTTCACCAAGTCAAGGTCCCAGTAGAAGATCAGGCGGCCTATCGTTTTGTCTACCGGACGCCTTGCAGTAATAATCAAGCACCGTTAACGTACCAAATGACAGTCCACGTCTTTGGATCAATATCTTCCCCAACGACCTGTATCTTCCCCTCAACCGGACTGCCGACGATCATCGCGACCAGTACCCAGAGGCAGCAGATATCGTCCGAAGAAACTTCTACGTTGACAACTACCTCGACTCCTTCGATTCCGAAGACGGGGCAGTAAAACGGGCCCGCCAAATGAAGAAACTCTTACAACTCTGCGGTTTCAACCTAACAAAGTGGACGTCCTCATCAAGGAAGGTGATATCGGCTCTACGTGAGTTCGGTCTTGCCTCACCAACACTTGACTTTGATTTGGAAAAACTACCCATCGAGCGAACACTTGGATTAATGTGGAACGGGGAAACGGATTTGCTGACGTTCAAGATACGGAAGCAGCCCAGCCATGACGTTCTCACCAAAAGGAACTTCCTTAGTATTATATCCAGTGTCTACGACCCGTTGGGACTCGTCACTCCTGTTGTTTTCCTAATGAAGTCACTTCTGCAAGACATCTGGACGTACGAGAAAAGAATCGGCTGGGATGACCCTAACCCGAAGAATTGGGTCAAAGCTTCCATTGCTGGTACGAACATCTTGAGAACCTGGAGTTGCTGACGGTGCCAAGATGTTTTCGACATCAACGTGGACGTTGGACGCAACAGCACCTGCATGTATTCACGGATGCAAGCACAAAAGGATTTGGAGCTGTGGCGTATTTCCGTTTCATCTTCGAGGACCAGTCGATCAACGTATCCTTCGTCATGGCTAAAACTCACGTAACACCAGTAAAAGGACACAGGATCCCAAGATTGGAGTTGCAGGCTGCTGTAGAAGGCTTAAATATTGCCCTAGTAATCTGTCGAGAGCTCGAATATGATTTACATGAAGTTACTTTCCACACCGACTCTCAAACCGTCTTACGTTGGATCCATTCCCGCACTTGCCGATTTGAAACTTTCGTGAACAATCGGATTTGCAAGATCCTCCGGAACACGAATCAAAGACAATGGCGCCACGTTTCCGGAATTAACAATCCAGCGGAACTGTGTAGTCGTGGCATCGACCCGAATAACGTCGACGAGTTGGTGAAATTCCACGAATGTCCATCGTTCTTGAAACTCAATCCGTCGGAGTGGGATATTTGGGAAGAGATCGCAGAGCGGGAGGAAAGTGACGTTAACGTAATTCGAG
Source organism: Daphnia magna (assembly GCF_020631705.1). NCBI lineage: Eukaryota > Metazoa > Arthropoda > Branchiopoda > Diplostraca > Daphniidae > Daphnia > Daphnia magna. The sequence goes on from NC_059191.1 coordinate 3,233,830, forward strand.
TCTTCACTGTCAAAACGGAGGACGAGAATCACCCGATTGATGACTGTGTAAGAAGGTATTCTAGCTTACTGAAGATCCAAAGAGTTATCGCTTGGTGCAGAAGGTTCGTGACCTACGCAAGAGCTAAGAATAGAATTTATAAGCCAACCGTGGAAGAGTTGACGGCCGAAGAAATGTTCACGGCCCTCACACTCTGTGTTAAACGTACCCAAGAACTGGCATTTGCGGAAGAAATTTACGCCTTGAGAAAGAGCTTGGAGTTGCCTCTTAAGTCGAAACTACGCATATTCAGCCCTTTCTTGGATGAAACAGGACAGCTACGTGTAGGCGGACGTATACTTCAGGCTCCAGTTGATTATTCCACAAAGCATCCCATCCTACTTCCAGCCGATCAACTCATGACGCAGCGGATTGTATGGGATCATCAAACGCAGAATCTCCACGTTAAATCTGAAAGATTGCTGGCGGATTTACGTACACGTTACAGGATAATCTCTGGACGTAACGTCATCAAATCGGTTGTCCACACCTGCTGGCCTTGCAAGCGGAGATCATCGAAACCCATTCCGCAACTCATGGCATCGTTACCAGTTCACAGGCTTACTCCCTCGCATATACGGGAATCGATTACTTCGGTCCTCTAACGGTACGAGTCGGTGGAAGAGGATGTAGACACGAAAAACGCTGGGTGTGTTTGTTTACTTGTCTCAACAACGAAAGCCGTTCACCTAGAAGTCTCCGATGGCCTCAGTCTCGAAGAATTTCTTCTTTGTTTTACCCGATTTTCAAGTCTACGTGGAAAGCCGAAAGTTGTTTACAGTGATAATGTTACCAATCTTGTCGCTGGAGAACAGGAACTTCGCCAAGCTCTAACAGAACTGGTGAATCAAAACCAAGAGCTGCAGTCAAAGATGGCGTGTCAACAAATCGAGTGGCATTTCTCTCCCCCTCACGGACCACATTTTGGTGGAGTTTGGGAGAGAATTGTGCAATCGTGCAAACGGGCCATGAAAGTCAGCGTGGGAAATTGCTTAGTTACCGATCGGGTCCTACGAACGGTAATCGCAGAAGTAGCAGCCCTCTTAAACGCTAGGCCACTAACGCACCTCAGGATGGATCCCGAAGATCTCGATCCGTTAACACCGAATCACTTTCTACATGGAGGAGCCCGGTCGTACGTTCCGTTAAAACTGGGAGATGCTGAGTACTTGGACGTCACATCAAAGCAGTTCCTTCGAAGTCAGGCCATCCTCCAACATTTTTGGAACAGGTGGTAACGTGAATACGTTCAACACCTGACGGAAAGAAGAAAATGAACTGAAAATCAGCCTAACGTTACCGTCGGGAAACTGGTACTCGTCATCGAACCGAATACCATACGTGGGCAGTGGCCGTTAGCAAAAGTGATTTAAGTTCTTCCCAGTGAATCGGATAACGTTGTTAGAGTGGTAAAAGTCCAGATCAGCAACCACAAAAACCCCTGTATTCGTCCAGTGTCTTAAACTCTGTGTTATGACTACGGCCAAAGAGCAGGACGTTTACGCAAAAAATGAAGATATTGGGTGGTCAGAGTAAAAATCGGTGTCGTGAAATTTTAAAAATGTAGTGTAAATAGTAAATTCTTTTAAAAAAGGAAAAATTCTCTGTATAAAATGTGAATTGAGGTATAAGTTGTCAAAAATTGTAAAATGTCGAAATCGTAAAACGTAACATTAGTATAAAGTCATATGTAAAACTGTAAAAATATGTAATCCCAATGCAAACATCGTAAAGGTCACTGCAAGAAAGGTGTAAAATTTTCCGACAGCAACGCCATCTGTATCCAGTTAAAAGGGCAAAGGCAAAAATCAGGTCGCCTACTGTTTAGCCTTTGACCGCTTAGGGAAGCTGTTTAGTCCCTTAAGAACAGTAGACGACAGATACCCTTTGACTCTTATGCTAACAACACGTTTAAGTGACCTCTCTTTCTCAACGTGTATCATGGCCGAGTATCCGCCTCCATCTGCTGCATCGGTGAAAGAAAAGCTGAAGAAGTCCCGTGAACGTGAAGTTGAGTGTGTTAGTAACCTTCAGCTACTTCGTCAAAATCTTTTGAAGGCATGAACGGAGGCCATCGACGTGGTTCTAACCCACCAAAAGGCCGTTGTCAAACTCGACGACGAGCTGGAGGAAAACGCAAAGAATCTGAAAAACGTGCACGATCACTTCCAATCTGAGCATGAAACCCTGCTTAGCAGTTACGTTGGTTCCCTCTTACTTAAGGAACGCGAGAAGGCAGCTTCCAAACCCGTTTCCCAGCCGGACGCCCCACGGTTCATCGCGCCCCAGCATACCCCGTCCATCTTCTGCTTTCTGAGAACCCACATTGGAAAGTCTGGTATGTGGGGGTGCGGTCGTAAAATCTCAGAATGAGACGATTTTATGTTGAGGACCAGCCGGGAGCGACTGGAGTTGCTGTTTGCCCAACACCGTTGCTTCGGATGCTTCCTGCCGTTGTCGGTGGCTGGGCACTTAAAACTTATTGATTGTCCCCATCCGCGGCATTGCACAATCTGCGACTTCCCGGATCACCACAAGATCCTATGTGCACCCCGACGGGCCTATCAAGAAGTCATTTCGGAGTAGAAGTGGACGTGGGCCTTTGCCAGTGGCGATGATTCAGTTTGCCTTCTTTTCTGTTTTGTGTTGTGCCTTTTCGGTCTGGTTTTTTGTCTGTTTCTTGTTTGGTTTTGTTGGTTTTAGTACCTGTGGACAGGTGGGCCCGCTGTCACTTACAGTGCTGCCCTCACGGGCAGGATTGTAGGTGGCAAGTTCCTTCTTTTTGTGTTTACGTTGGAAGTGGCCCTTGCCCCTTTTCAGCTCAGAGTGTATTTTGTTATAGTCGTGAACGAGGACATCTCGTTTACCTCCCCCCTTATCAAGTATATTTCACGTCCCCAGTTCTCTCTCTCTCTCTTTTGTTCCCCCCTTTTTTAACGGAGAATTAAGCCGTTCGTTTTTCCCTTTAAGTCATTTTCTTCATCGTCATTATTTCACCCTCCATCCCTCATCTCTTTTATCACGTTCCATTGCACGTGAACGTGAGTAACAGTTTATTTTTAAATTTATTACAAAAAATGAATAAAATATATTGTCGCGGGTGAAAAGGGAGATTGGTTATCTCTTCACAGAGATGAGTCATCCGCTCCTTGGACAACGCTGCGATCATGGGGAAGAAATTATCGGGAGAAGTCCGCTCTAAGAAAGATACGCAGATATGCAGTCCGGAAGGGGAGTAATTCACGCGACGGTATAAAATGCTGCCCCGAATCTGCGTTAGATGAGTCTCCATCGGCTGAGATCCCGGAGCTGGGCTCCGTAAGAGGAGATCCCTGGTTTCCCAAGAGGTCTTCAGACGCTTCTCCAATTTTTGGTAATGGTTATCCCTTTTGTTTGAGTTAAACCATTGTTTAGAATTTAAGTCATCACTTGTTGTATTCGTTTGTTCTTGTCCAAATACAACTCGTGTGACAATTGGTGGAGACGCAGCTCGTTACCCGTAAATGACGAATTAGTGCTGCAGAGTTTTAATTTTTGAGACGCAGCTCGTTACCAGTAAGTAACGAATTTTTGCTGCGGTGTGGCAATTGTTGAAGACGCAGCTCGTTGCCTGAGAGTAAACGAAGTCGTGCTGCAGTCATTGTTAGCCGATGCCGAAGAGGACAAACCCACGGCTACCTAGTTGCCCAAGAGACACCAGCCGACGATTACATCCGCTTCGAGAACTGTCAAGCGTTCCGGTAGAAACTTCACCTACCCCAGCCTCATCGTTGGAGAGTAAAACTTCCTTTGTTGGTGAAGCCCTAAATTTTGAAGGTCCTATTCCAAAGGACCATTTGACCGAAGAAGCTGACAGTCAGGGTGAATCAGTCGAGACTGCAAGAGATTCAGACTCGGATTCAGAAACCGAGGTCGTTTTGAGAACTGCAAGTCCAGTTGTTCCAGTCAGTGGACAACAATTTATAGTGCCATCAGGGCATATTGTGCAGCCACAAAGACAAGCTATGGCAGCTGTCAGAAAATTTATTAGCCCGCCTATCTTTCGAGGTAGTCCGGATGAAGATGCGCGCCAATGGATGGAGCGTTACGAGACAATTTCCTCCCATAATGGATGGGGTGACGCCGAAAAACATAATAATTTCAATATGTACTTGGACGATACTGCAAGAAACTGGTTCAATTGTGCAAGGCTCCCGAACGAGTAAATGGTAAATCTCAAACGGCCGGAAGATATGCGATTGCAGCGGCTTTTCCGTGGCCGAAGGCAAGCGGTTAAAATAAAAAAAAAAAAAAAAGGAAAATCCTTAAGACTATCCGGGAAATACAAGAAACATTTAAACAAGTAAGCGCAACCGGAAAGAAGAAAAACGAAGGAGTAAAAGTCCCTTATTTGCCAAGAGGACGCAAGCTGATTTTTTTTAGTCTCATCAACCTTCGTGGATCGAAGAAGATTAGTACAGTCGGGTCGCCTGTCTTGAAGAAGGGGGACCTGTCGCGGGTGAAAAGGGAGATTGGTTATCTCTTCACAGAGATGAGTCATCCGCTCCTTGGACAACGCTGCGATCGTGGTGAAGACATTATCGGGAGAAGTCCGCTCTAAGAAAGATACGCAGATATGCAGTCCGGAAGAGGAGTAATTCGCGCGACGGTATAAAATGGTGCCCCGAATCTGCGTTAGATGAGTCTCCATCGGGTGAGATCCCGGAGCTGGGCTCCGTAAGAGGAGATCCCTGGTTTCCCAAGAGTTCTTCAGACGCTTCTCCAACTTTTGGTAATGGTTATCCCTTTTGTCTGAGTTAAACCATTGTTTAGACTTTAAGTCATCACTTGTTGTATTCGTTTGATCTTGTTCAAAGACAACTCGTGTGACAATATGTAAGTTGTGAATTTGTTTGTACAGACTTGCCGTTTAGTTTACGGGAACCAAGCCATTGGAAATTAACTTACAGGAAATAAATATTATTCGGCATTTAATAATATTCAAAGCATGTATACTTATGATGGAATTTTAATTTCAAATAATAAAAAACTACTTTAAACTTAATATATCATGCTGAAGTTTGAAATTTAAAAAATATTTCGCATAAATTTTTTAATTGCAATTTATACACTTCTGTTTTAACCTAAGTTCGACATCATCTTGACTTCTTAAAAATCCTGTTGGTGATTTGTTATTTTAAAAAACTCAAGTGTTTTACAACAATTCGATTTGATTGTTCAAAAATATTATCTAAATTTACTGAGTTGGCGCAGTGGAATAATATTCGACTATGGTGCGGGAGACCCGAGTTCGAATCCTGATATATCCTATTATTTTTTCAAGATTAGAGGTCAAATGCATGTCATATTTATAGCCAAATGAAAGCCCGTTCGGATTTCCTTAGAATGTCCGACGGCGCTGTTGAGGGCAGTCAAAACCAAAAAAAAACTACATCCATAGAACATCCAAATCGGATATCGGGCTGTCCGGAGGATATCAAAAAGATGTACTAAATATTCGATCCCGACATCTGTCGGACATCCGATGGCCCGCATCGTGTATGTGTGAGATATATGATTGTATTCCTCCGCAGCTTGTACAGTACCATCGTAGGAGGGAGAACGGTCTTCGAGTACCTCTCGAACGCCTCTTCTTGGGTAAATATTGAAGAGCCGCTGAATCTTCCTCGCCTCGTAAGCCTTTTACTTGATCTGTCACCGGGCCTTCTACATCTGTCGGTTTTGGTTTCTTTTTCTTTTGTCAGGGTTTCCTCGGGGTTGTTCAGGGCTAAGATCTTGTAAAATTTGTGCTTCGTTTTTTAATTTTTTTTTATTCTTCACAAAATTATTTTATTTTTAACTTTTAGTACTTAAAACATCAATTTTGCTATTTAAATTTTTTTTCTAAAATTTTTAAAAATCCTGTCTTTCTATATATTTATTTAGAATTTTCTCTTCAGATTTTTAATGGTTTTTTTTAATTTTTCTAACTATATTTTACCAATTTTTTCTTTACTTGTTTGTTTTTAGTCAATAAGAATTACTGCTTTATTCTTTCATATGTAAGTGGGCCCAGGGTAGCAATGGCAGAGGTAGGAGCATCTAGTAGAAATGCTACTAGAGTAAGACTCCATGGGACAATCATTAAAATCCCAGTTCCTCTGTCAAACATTTTAAAATGTGGGGAGAAAACCTGTCAAGGTGAGCGGGGTAGCGGTCCCTGGTCTGGGGATCGCAAGAGACAATTGGCGAAGACACACATAAAACAAAGACATTCTAGGACAGGGGTTCAGTACACCACCCAGTATGTCAGCCTTGGCTGTAAAAAGGAATTTAATTCATTTATTTCAGCCGGCAGACATGCAAGACCGTGTACTGAGTCCCTTTCCTCCATTATTCTCTGCCAATCCCTCGAACTCACCATTGAATCTGCAATGGATGGTTCGCAGGGGTCTCCTAATCTCGCTCACTCTACTCTCCCCACGTTTTCCCCTTCCAGAATAGAAGGGGACAAAATAATTTTAAAATACCCTGGGAAACCCACGAAGTGTCCTAGGTGTGAGTGGACTACCCTGGCAACTAACACCAGAGCCCTGGGTAGTATCCACAGACACCTAGAGACAGCCCACACACTCCGACTAGTTAAATATTGGGAATGCGGAGTGTTTTGATATGCTGGAGATGGCCCTACACTAAAAAGAAATTTCCAAAAGTTACATTCCAATCACGGTCCATCGCCCTCTATCCGATTTACTGGGATATTCTTTATGGATGGCTCCAACCGTGACTCTTCTGCTGCAGTAATCTCTCTAGAGGAGGTTGCTGCAACAGAAGACGAGTGTGATTAGCTATCTTTGGTGGAAATCCCAGCGATCGAGGAATCCCATGGTAATGTCCTTTCTCCAGCAAATTTTACCGCTAGCCCTATTTTAGATCTTGAGAGGGAGTTCGCCTCCTTTTTTAATACACAAAATTTTAGTTGGCTTTATGAACTCCCCCCACAAGAAAATACTAACCCCACAGACCTTAACCTTTATCCCCAGTCAGCAAAGCAATCGAGGACGTAGTCACAACAGCTCAGAAGAGCTGAGCCAAAGAAACGACGACTTTGTCAGTCTCTGGGTTCCTGCCCTCTTGAGCTGTGAGACTCTACATGACCTAGACGACGTCCTCGCACGTTGCACAGCTGACTGGCTCCCTAAAGCACACATTTTACAATACCCTAGCCCTGAAAAGCCCCGAGGAAACCCTGAAAAAAGAAAAAGAAACCAAAACCGACAGATGCAGAAAGCCCGGCGACAGATCAAGCAAAAGCCGTACGAGGCTCTTAAACATTTACCCAAGAAGAGCCGTTCAGGAGGTGCTCGAAGACCGTTCACCCTCCTACGATGGTACTGTACAAGCTGCGGAGGAATATCTCAAGAGGACTTACAACCGATTGAGACTATCTCCTCAGCATTGCCAAAGTGCGAGGGAACTCTACGACACCTGCGACTGGTCCCAACCTTCAGAGGACCAGATAAACTTCCTTAATCGTGCGCCAACCCAACAAGAGCTTGAAGCTAAGCTTCGCCGGGCTACCAACACATCACCAGGGGTTGATGGCCTAGAATACCGTCATCTTAGAGCCATCGACCCCAATTGCATTCTGTTGGAAACAGTTTGTAAAATAGTTTGGAAGCTAGGGATTCCTAATTGTTGGAAGACATCGCGAACTGTCCCCATTTTCAAGAAAGGGGACACTAGCGACTATTCCAACTTTAGACCAATATCCCTTCTTCCTACCATTTACAAACTGTTCTCGGGAGTGATAAGCTAGAGAATAACGGAAGTCGCTTCAGACCTTGGCTGGTCATCTCCCGAGCAAAAGGGTTTCCTCCCGGGGTTACATGGTATTCAGGAACATACACAGCTCTTACAGACGGTTGTCGAGGAGACAAAGACCAAACGAAAGCACATGTCTATAGCATGGCTGGACATGTGCAACGCGTTTGGATCTGTGCCTCACGCCGTTCTGAATGAGCTGTTCACATCACTGCCAATACCAGAGAACCTCTGGCGCATCCTGGTGGACATATATTCGGGAAATCGGATGGATTTTGCCGTTGGAAAAGAATCCATTCGCATTTTCCCGACAGCAGGTGTTCGCCAGGGTGACGCTCTTAGTTCCCCTAATTTTAACCTGGCTTCCGAGCCCCTCGTCAGGGCCGGAAAGTCCAATATTAACCCCGGATTTTTATTATTTGGCTTGCTCGTGAAAACCACGGTATATGCTGACGATGTTAGAGTGAATATGACAAAATTACTTGGGGTTTCTGATTCCTCACACAGAGGTCTGTATTTGTGTACATGAACGTTACATACAATTAATGAATAAGTGATAAACTCCTTGACATTTACCTAAATATTTCAGTAAGTACAAATGAGGCGAATTACTTTCAACGTGGTTATTTCTAGACAGCTAGACGCTACGTAGAGGGAGAGGCAGGCGAGGCTACACAGAATCCTCCTTTCATATTAGGATGAAGTTGTCATGTTGACCGCTAGATGGCTGAATGTCCCGATTCCAATAGACGACATTGCCGTGATTACAAATTCTCCTCCCGAGCTCCAAAATATTTTAAACGTTTTTACCCTCACCGCAAACACTTTGGGGCTGCAATTTAACGCCGGGAAGTGTGCTCGTCTGGTCTTCGACAAAGCCAAGCCGTCTGACGCCTAGTGCCGAATTGGTGATCAATTAATTCAGTGCTTGGGTCCAGACGACCAAGAAACTATCCGGTTTCCGGGTGATGGTTGACGTCGTGGTCTGCTATGACCAGCCAGGGAGTATGGAGAATGCCTACCAGCGGAAATGTTCTTCGCATGGGAGGATTTTTCCCCTGGTTGTCGGGTGTCTTTTATCATGGTACCCCAGGAACGACGAAATCCGTTCGATTCTTGGAATCAACGGAAGACCCTGGGGTGCCTTCCGATTCAAGGTCCAATTGGCAGCGATCCAGGAATCAATGGATATGGTGTGTACCCATTTCCATCATGGTGAACCAAACCCCGAAGATGAGGATATCCCCCCTCTTCCCGTAGAAACTCCATCCCCAGCAGAATAGTAGACCCTCTCCTATTTATTTTATTTACGTAATTTTAGTAATATTTTTAAATGCACCTACTCCATAAATGTTTATTCCCCTTCCGGAAAACCCTCCATCAACTTGCCACTAGATCATATGGGATGTTACCAGCCGTTGGTTGCCGTAACCTGGGATCGAACCAGGGACCTTTAGATCTTTAGTCTAACGTTCTCCCAACTGAGCTATTTCGGCATATTACGTTAACACTCAGGCCGTGTGGAATCCAGCAAAATGATACAGTTCTTGTCACACCTGATTCCAATAACCATCATTTCGGCTTAGTTTAGAAACTTGCAAACATCAACCAAGTCTTTCCAGGACTGGTTGTTGTTACTCTAGGTTAGTTGATGTTGGATTTTTGTAACCTTATTGGTCTAGTACTGTGATTCTTGCTGACATGTGTTTTTCCGTAGCTCCCACCCATTTTTGCAAATCACCATGCCTCGGGCTTGTTGTTTTTGTGTCATAACTTTGTTCTTTTCGCTCGTGTAATGGTTTACACGCGCGTGGATCGTGTAAACTATCACAAGATTTTAAAGTAAAAAAGAATCGTTGTTTGACTTTACCGCATGTGGTATTTGTAGGCACAGTAGGGCTGGGACAGCCGGGACAGACAGGAACAACTAGTGAGAATGCTAACAGAAGACTGAAGGGGCAAGCAATTTCTAGTTCTATTTATTAGTTCTTGAGGAAGCATTTTTTCCTTGGTTGGCGTGGGAGTCGCGGTAGCGTCCTTTCCAACGGTCAACTTGACCTTCTTTGTTCGAAAACAAGGTGGCTTTTTCCGCAACGGTCAACTCCCCGTATTGCTTGGGGTGCCAGAGGGGTGACTTTTTAGAAAGTCGAAGGCCATCGTTTCTCTGCTGTCAGAGATCTCGATTCTTTACATCGAGCCCCCTCCTCAATTGTTGCGCCCCGGAACAATCATTCTCACCTTCTGAACGCAAATAGCAAGGGAATGCGACGGAAGAGCAAGATAGAACAGGAGGAGGCACTATAAGAATGAAAAATAGAAAGTAACAGCGAAGTAACTCTGGCAATTTTATGGATACGGAAGTAGAGACAGCAAACGCGCACATAGAAAAGACATTATGGCAAAATTATGTAAAAAATGAATAGCGCAAACAATGGAAACACTATAAATAAGAAAAAAACGGAAAAGAGCGATGATTACTGCTGGAAGAGTGAGGGTGAAAAGCATTACGATAAGAATTAATAAGGCACACTGTGACTAAATTATACGTAGAATAAGTGGAGGGAAATGAAACAGCGGATCTGATCGGACAACACATGAACAACAGATCTGCAACGGTGATGGCCAATGGAGGCTTTTTGGAACAAGTCATTTGGAGGATTTTGGAAAGGAGGGGGAAAGCCTTGAGTACAGTGCCGGTCCAGTTATAAAATCGGCCTGTGCGCGGTTCTATAACTGAATGGTTCTATAACCAAGCACCCAATCTTAGTGCCAACTATCGTCGGTTCTTTCATCCCTTAAACTTTGACGGTCTTAGGATGTAAGGGCACATAGCAGAGTGGTAATGCAGTTCGCTATGGATCTAGAGTCCCGTGTTCGAACCGCTGCTATGATTAACTTAAAAAGGTTTTAATATATGTGTAATATAGTCTATGGCTATGAATGGTGAGATACTAGTGTATCTTCATTGGTGGGGGACCATCCACAGAGGAAGTGGTTTGATGAAATAGAAGAACTGTTGTCATACCAGCAGGCAAAAGAAATTAGAGTTGGTAGAAGGACTGTAATGGAACAAGGTGCTTCAAGATAAGAATGAATAAAAGAAGCTATTGTATTTTATTGTATTTGATATGAATAACTTTACCGCCTATTATTATTGTATTTGGTATGAATAACTTTAACGCCTATTATTATTAGTTGGGTCATTGAACCGATGTACAACATTGCCAAAAGATAAAACCCATTACAGTAATATTTTTTTGCATGTTTTAAAAGGCAAAACCCATTCATTCCCGCCATAGAAAATCGATATAGTTCATAATACGGCCAACGGTGGCGCTGAAACACGGCAAAGAAAAATCGCTTCGATAACCGAGCCGGTTCCATAGCTAGGCGGTTCTATAACTGGACCGGCAATGTAGTAGCGAACCGATTCCGCAAAATCTCACGGCCAATACTGACAACGCACCAAATCCCGAGACTGCTCTGAAATTCTTTACCCATCCACCGATCTTAGCGACGAAATCAATGTCTTCAATTCATCGTGCGTCGCCGTGATGAATGAGTACGTTTTATGTCAATAATTGGCGTGAGTTATCTTCTGCGTAATGGTCATGAATAGAAGCCAAGATGTCGGCCATCACCGACGCGTGACTCAACGGCCCGTTTTGCATCGCGGGATTCATTTGCAAAAAATTTTGTAGAGAATTATCAGCTTCATACGTTGCCAATCCGACCAGGGGTCTGCCGTTTGTTGGAACTGTTGTGATAAACCGATCCCACCCACCATCCGCGTAGATGTAAGTTTTCCCATTAAAGTTGACGTAGTTAGGTTCACGCCAATAACATGGGTGGTATGGAACAAGTTGCTATCCGTTATGGGCTATTGTGAAGTTCATAAAATGGGGCTGATTTCCACATTTCGTCCGCTCGGCCCCGAAGGATACATTAAAAGGTGCGCAACGTGCTACCTCAACCTGCGCTCCATACACCGTATCTCTTGAACAACTGGGCAGTTGAAGTTGGGTAGCCACGTACCACCCGTCGTTCTTAGCACTCAAGAGGATACTATTGCGTGTTGCTTTTCGGTTCTCGCAGGAGGCGTCTAATTTCATTCGCCAGTCGATTTACTTGGTCTAGTGCCAGATACCTGGTATATTGAGGATGAACCGCCTGCTTGATCTCTGCTGCTAATGACGCAGGAATCTTACGCTCTGTGGTATTCTGGGAATCGATGCTGTCGTAAGACCCGTTTGTGTGCACTTCGACTAACAACGGAGGGGCTAGTGGTTCTGTAGCGTTCGTAAAACCCGAGGCATATGAGGTATACAGTTCCGGCGTCGGTATGTTAATGATAATCCGGATTTTTTCCATTCCAATAATGCTGAACAAGGCGGATTTGCCACACCGTTCTAATTCCTTCGTAACATTAACGAGGTAGTCTGTTTGACTGATCCGGTCCTGTAAGGGCCGCATTTTTGGATCGTGAGTCTTGTACAACAGGCCGTCGTTTACCGATTCGCCTGCAACTTTGAGATCACAGGGTTTTTTTTCTTTGTACGCGTCTTCCCAAATAAGCGTTTGAGGGTTTCTGGTTACGGAACCGTTATAGGGGAATTCGATTGTACCGACGGAGTGTTGATAGTGCAATTGTCGCACTCACTTTTCAGCGAAACCTCCGCGATTTTACAATGGAATGTGACGGCCCAACGTTTTGTCATCCAAACTGGCTGTAACGAGGGCATCACGTCATAGGTGTACTTGTGACTGCCTTTCGCGTACATTGTCTCGTTTTTGCATTTCCTTAGATCCCGCATCTCTTCACAGTCGGAAGTGGATACTGGAACGGCCCATTTACTTTCAGTAGTGTAATGCCAACCGAAGAAGTCGGTAAACATAGATCGAGTGACCGCCCACATGCGACAAACGTGCTAGGAATCGTTTAACTTCTGTTAAATGGGAGTACAGGCTGTACGTAACATTTTTTTGGGGGGGAGGCAGGATCTTCCGATCCAAGGAGGCAGTCTTCATCGTCGAAGGCGATGAACCCATCCTTTCTCTCGTTACTACAGTAACATACAGTGGTCATGATGGCCCCTGTCGTGTGTAGACTGGCGAGGAGAACTAACACGAAATAACTAGAGAAGAAGACAAATTGAATCTGATATACCGAACTAACATGTTGAATGGGCAAACAACAACAATAAAATTTAAGGAACAAGACTAGTATACAACGGTAGAGGAAGATGGAAGTGGGGCTGGGTGTTTATAGCTAATCTAATAGGAAGCCTCGGAACCTGTCCGGAGGACGAGTAGCTCTTTTTGGGTGTGCAATTGTGTTACTTCGTACAATCGTGTTACCTTCCAGGGGTGCTGGAGGTACTCTAACGGGGGTTAGCGGAGGGGGGAGGTTTGACCAGTCATCTCGACTTGGCTCATGACCCAGATTTGGTTCGATCTGGCGCCGTTGGTTTTTTCTGTGGCCGTCTGGTTCAAGTGGATGAGAGGGTCGAAATCAATTAAGTATGCGTCTCTTTCATCATTCTGCGCGTCCAAATCGATCAGTTCCCTGTCACCTTCGTGATCCGGGGTATTGAATTTATCTCCTGCTTCTCCGTAGGCAAAATCCTCTTCGTTGTCGGAGTCCTCTTTTCTTAGCCGAATTGCTCTTAGTTTAGACTCTCGTAAATCGTCGAAATTGACACATTCCCCATCTCTCCAAATCATGCATGCTGTCAACACCTTCAGGCGGTTGACGTGCGTAAGCTGGGTACCATTTCCATTGTACGCACGGATTTCTACCGTATGGTTAGGGAAGACTTTTGCAACTCGAAAGGGGGCTTGATATCGAGAGTTTAATTTCTTGCTCGTTCCTAATTGAGTGACACTTACGTCCAGGAGGACGCGATCACCTACTTCACAGTTCTCTTCCTTGGCTCTCTTATCATACTGGATCTTCTGCTGCCTTCTAGCTTCTAATAGGTTTTCTCTGGCTAGCGCAAAACCTTCTCTTAAACGTTGCATCGTTTGGCTTTTGTAATCACGAGGGGTGATTAACTCCGGTTCCGGTCTTAAAAACCTGTCGACAACCATGTTTGGGTCCCTAGCTGTAATTAAAAAATACAGACTCTCCATCGTGGAAGAGTGTACTGAGTTTCTATATGCCGAGGCCATTGGGCCGAGGACTTGTTCCCATTGCTCGAAGCCGTTAGCAATATATTTTCGCACCATGTCCACCACTGTTTTATTAAAGCGTTCTGTCATCCCATTCGATTGAGGATGATACGCAATCGTTGTCTTATGTTTAGTCCTGAGCTCTTGACATAAACTGTTGAATAATTGAGATGTGAAATTCGTCCCCCTATCTGTTATGATAATTTTTGGGGGCCCATGATACAAAAAGATTTTGTCCATGAGCACCCGGCAGGTCGTTTCTGCCGTTTGTTAGGACAAGGCTACGACCTCGGTCCATTTAGAGAAAGCATCAGTCATGACGAGTACATATTTATTTCCTTTAGAGGATTCGGGTTTAATAAGCCCTAGAAAATCCATGCCTATAACTTCGAATGGAGCCGTCGCGATCTCTAACGGGTGTAAGAACGCTCTCGTTACTACCCTTCTTTGCAACGCACAAGCTTCGCACGACTTACAATAATCCTTAATATCACGCAAAATGTGAGGCCAATAGCATTTATCCCGTAACCGGAGATGCGTTCGTAAAAAGGCGAGGTGCCCTGCTAATAGCGAAGCGTGATATTCTTTAATAATACTTTTCCTTAATGAATACGGCACGACCGTTTGCTCTTGAATGAATTGCCTTCTTTTTTTCGATGGTAGGAGAAAATCCCTCCTCAAAACCCCTTGTTTAATGTGGAACAGCTCAATCTCCTTTATCCAGTCTGGGTTTTCCAATTCGTCTTGTTCGGACAATGTACATTCGTTGAGATAACGAATGATTTTTGAACAACTTTCATCTTTTCGTTGCTCCTCGATAATATTGTCAGTGAAATCCGTTCATTCCTCGGCAGTTACGACACGAATACGAGAAAAAGAAGTCTGCATTTGCGTGCTCCTTTCCTGGTTTGTGAGTAATTTTATACTTGACTGCCGACAATTCAATCGCCCATCTACCTATTCTGCTTTTCTCATCCTTGTGGGTTTCCAACCACTGGAGTGGTCTATGATCGCTAATGATTTCAAATTGGTCGTCCTGTAAATAGTGACGGTATCTTTTTATTCCATAAACGATGGCTAAAGCTTCGCGCTCTATAGCTGAGTAGTTACGTTCCGCCGCATTCAAGTGTCTACTCGAATACGCAATCACGACTTCCTTCCCATCCTGAATTTGACTGAGCACCGCGCCGATTCCATAGTTACTAGCGTCGGTGAAAATAAGGAACTCTTTATCGAAATCAGGGAAGGCGACGACAGGTGGCGTAATGAGACATTCGTGCCACGTTTCGAAAGCCTTTTGTTCGGCCTCTCTCCATGTGAAGGTGGCGTCCCCAGCATCTTGTTCTCTTAAAATTTTCTTAACTTTCTTGTTGTGATTATCCCTGTCCTTTTTCTTTTTGGTCAATTCTATTAACGGATGCGCGATATCCGCGAAATTTTTGATAAAACACCGATAGTAGGATGCGAGCCCTAAGAACGATTGAATTTCTACAATTGTTGTCGGCCTTTTTATAATTTTTAAACATTGTAATTTTCTCTGGGTCCGGAGCGATTCCACTGGCTGAAATCCCATGCCCTAGGTATTGCACTGATTCACAAATGAATTTTTATTTTGAGACGCCAAGTTTTAAATCGACTTCTTCTAAGAGGTTGAAGATGCGTCATAAATTTACTAAATGTTCTTCTTTCGATTTTGAGAAGACATATAATGTCATCGAGATAAACTAAACATATTTTCCCGATGACGGAACGTAAAATATAATTCATTAAACGTTGAAATGTGCCAGTCGCATTAGTCAACCCGAACGACAACCTTTTCCATTCGTACAGATTGTTGTCCACTATGAACGCTGTCTTTCCTTTGGAGCTGTCGTCCATTTCTATCTGCCAATAGCCTGAAGCTAATTCTAAGGTAGTGAAATACTTTTGCCCGTGGAGAAAGTCTAGAACATCGTCTATTCTAGGCAAGGGAAAGGAATCTTTTTTTGTTATACCATTGAGTTTTCTATAATCCATACAGAGTCGGATTCCTCCGTTTTTCTTTTTTACTAATACTACGGGGGCCGCCCATGGAGATACGGACGGCCTTATTATCTTGTTAACTAATAATTCCTGCAAAATACTGCCAAGCTCTGGTTTTACGTTTTGGTCTATCCAATAGGGGCATAATCTAATGGATCTTTGTCCTTCCGTATTAATGTGATGCTTTACTAGCCCCGTTTTCCATAATTCTCCTGTAGTGGATGCAAATATTGATTTTCTAACGATTAAAAAATTTGTAATGCTGGTTCTATCTACTCCTCTTGCTACGATGGTGGGCGAGGAGTCCGGTTTCAAGGTTTGTTTGACTCGGTAAATTCTCCTTTCGCTACCATCAATGATGAACTTGTGCTCGTACAATGCATCTAAACCTCAGATGCACTCCTTGCTGATGCTATCAACGACGATAAAATCCTGCAGAAGATTATCGCCAAAAACTTGAACTTGTAGGGTCACTAGCCCTCTTGTAACTAGTCTGGTGTTCTCTACACCGTATAAATCGACCGGAACGTCAGCAATAAACTTCATTACACCTTCCTTCAATCTGTTAAAAACTTCTGTCTTAATTAAACTTCTACCCGCCCCACTATCTAAAAGGCCCTTGAATTTCTCATTTCCAACTTGGATGGGAAGCCGCGGTATTTTATTTTTTCTGGTTTCTATTACTTGATTAATAATCTGCCGGGGTTTAGGACAAGGCCTACCGTTTTGCCCCATCACGTTACAATTGGTGGCTTCTAGTTTTCCTGATTCCAGGGGTTGAGCTGACCAGGATTCTGAGCTGGCGACGCATATTGGGCGTCGGAACGAAGTGGTGCGGATGGGCAATCACGCGCAATGTGCCCACCTTGACGGCATTTGAAGCAGGTTGGCCCGTTCGGTCCCCACCCACGCTTGTCAGTGTTGTGAGTTGTTGGGTTCCTGCCGTTATTTGCGCAATAAGCACAATAACGCTCTCGTCTCTGAGGGGGTCTATTAACCGGATTATTGTGATTATCCTTGTAAGATGGTGGTGGATTACGATGTACTGGCGGTTGATGAGGAAACCGAGTACTATTGTCTGTAACCAGACCACTGTAATTTTGTTGATACTGTCTCATTGGTTGAGCCTGGGGGATCGCTTGGCTCATACCGGTGACCTGAAGCTGTAGATTTCTCATCATTTTCTCTGAGTCTCTGGACTGTTTCATCATATCGCTATAACTCTTATTACTAGCTTTCAAAAGGTTTTTCAATTCCTCTATTTCCTGTTTGCTTTCCGCTAATTGGGTGTTATGGCTCGTGGCGACGGCATTGATTGACTCGTGACTCTTATCTGCAAGTTGGGTGGCTCTCATTTTCTGCGAAAGCTGCTCAATGACTGATTTTAGTTCTGAAATCTCGTTTTTTGTTTCCCTCAATTCCTGGGCATTAGCATTTGCCGAAACGGCGTTGACAAATTCGACGCTCCGTTTCTCTAGTTTCGCTTCATTTAAGATAGCTGCACATTTTTCTGTTGCTTTTACTAGGTCATTTAAGTTCCTATAGTCTTTAAAACTCATTCTTTCGCGTAGGTTGGGTTTTAACCCTCCCAGAAAGCCATCCATTAACATAGTCTCTCTTAATTTTAGGACATCTGCATCAATTGTCTTTCCTACTTCATTGGGTAGGCAAACGAGAAAGCTTCTGTAACCGGCAAACATAGTCACTGATAGATTCCCCAGAATTACGGATGCAATTTTTAAACTCTGTAAAGTACAGTTTTCTGTTATCCCCTCCGTGGAAGTGTTCATGGAGATTCTGTTTAACCTTAACGAATGATTTTTTCTTCCCTTGGATAATTTAGCTGGAAAGTTGTAATACAGTCCCCTGCAGACCCAAAAAGCTTTGAGCCTAAAAGTTATATTTTTCTCCCTTCTTCAAAATCAGCGGTGTCGACTACCCTTTCAAAATGTTGTATCCAGTCCTCAAATTTGGTTGACCCCATTCCATTGAAAGCGGGTACCTGAGCTAATAACGCTATCGTTTGTTGTTGCTGGTTCTGCAATAACTTTTGACTATTATAATAGCTCTGGTTCGTAGCAGTGGAGCAGTTGAACTCTTTTTCGACTATATCTACCGCGCGGAACTCGCTCGCACCACAAGCTGTTTTTGTCAACGCCAAGGCGGCTTTCGCTCCTGCTGCGGCATCTTCTCTTGACGCCCCTGTCTCCCGCAGACATTTGTACAAAGTCTCATATGGGTTTGGATGCGCCATCGTTGGTCTGGGTTCGTGTCGACCGTTTGCTGAGAAGTGGTCGATTTAAAATTTACGCTTTTGTACGGTGTGAACTTTGTTTCTATTTGTTTTGACGAGGACGGCTGGGGTTTTTCGAAGGGGGGAAGGGTCGTTTGAGTTTTTCTTGTTGAGTGCACGGGTTAGGCGTCAGCGTTTCCACCAATCGGGTTGAAGAGGAGGTCGTCTGTGTCCCTACTTGATTAGTAGGAGCTAGTTTCTCTGTCGTTTGTTGTGATTGGTCTGTATAAAAATTCTGATATCTGCTAATGGGCGTCGAAGAATATTTGAGGGGTGGAAGTGACTGGTCGTCGGCCGGCGTTTCTACTTTCTCTTTCCCTCTTAAATCCGCCTCAACACGTTCTCTGGTGCGTTCAAGGTCTTGCTCGACCTCTAAATCGTTATGAGACTTCACGCTGCTGAAATCGTCGTTCTCATCTGCTGACTGAGGATCGCTTTCGAGTTTGAGATAGATGTCGTTAATCAGAGTGGACTCGACAGGTTTAATCGTTTCTGGCACAAGAGCTGGAAAGCTTTGTTTCGATTACGTTCACTGACTCGGGTCGGTGGCACTTACTCGGTTGTTGCAATTTTTCCGCACCGTTAGACCCGGACCCGACTGCTCAGGTGCCTCTTCGGTGCGAAGTTCAACGTCTTCCACGTCAGCGTTTAATTCGGGATAAAGGCGAGTATGGGTGACAGGTGTCCTAGGTAGGGATTTGCTGACGGCGTGGGCCCAATCGTCTTGACGCTGGCTGGACGTTTCCCCGATCAAGTTTTGAATTGGATTGGACGTGCCATGTAAACCTTTTCCTTTACTTAAAAATGCTGCACGGTCTTCTTCGAACGAGGGATTTCCGGGCAGAGGTTTAGGCTCGACAAGGTAGTCGTTCTCGTCTTCGTAATAGGCGTCGACTGAGTAACAGTCGTCGTCAACGGCGGGCTGGCGTCGTTCCGCTGATTTCGGAGAGAAAGTGGTCAAAATAGACTTCCCGAGTGTGTTAAAAAAGCTAGGCTTGCCTAATTTTTGCTTTAGGGGCTACTGGCGTTGCCTGGGCCGTTCGTTGACAAGTGGTTGTCTGCGGTCGGGACGGTGCACGCATTCGATCCAGATGGTGCAAATTGTATCACCCCAAAAAATATCGTAAAGGGAAAAAATGACCGTGATACTGAAACAAGGCTGTAAAACTGTGGGGTGACGATAAGATCAGAAGGTAATGAAACTGTGCACTAACAATTGGCGGGGCCAGCTGATTTGGGGGGAAAATTCAATTGGGTTTCAGAAAGAAACCGGCTTGTCTGATTTCGGTTTAAAGTTACTGACGCTGCATTGGCATCGCATCACCGTAAAAAGAGAACGGTGGTGGAAAAAAAATGTGGATGGAGGAAAAAGTCAGTTAACGTGAGGCGGAATCAAACTCGACCTAACAATTGGTAGAGCCAACTGTTTTGGGAGAACAAATTAAAATAGACCTTCTCGGTGAGTTGAAAAAAAAAGAATTACCGGATTGTCTGATTTCGCTTTAGAATTACTGGCTTTGCATTGGTCATTCGTTGACGAGGGGTTTTCGGTGGTAGTAAAGCGCATCACCGAAAAAAGAAAATGGTGGCGATGCTTTGCAGAGAGAGAAAAAAATGGATGGGGAAAAAAACAGTTAACGTAAGGAGGAAATCAAACTCGACCTAACAATTGGCCGAGCCAACTGATTTTGGAGAACAATTTTAAATAGACCTTCTCGGTGAGTTGAAAAAAAAGAATTCCCGGCTTGTCTGATTTCGCCTTAGAATTACTGGCTTTGCATTGGTCATTCGTTGACGAGGGGTTTTCGGTTGTCGTAAAGCGCATCACAAAAAAAAATAATTGCGGCGATGCTTCTCAGAGAAAGAAAAAAATGGATGGAGAAAAAAAAATAGAGTTAGCTGAAGACCAACAAAACTGCTATATAAGTTATACAAAAAATGGCAGAGTTGGCTGAAGACCAACAGAACTGCTATACAAGTTATACAAAAAATGGCAGAGTTAGCTGAAGACCAACAGAACTGCTATACAACGTGTGTGTGTGGCGAATAATACCCCTTTTCACGATTGGAGGGTGGTGAAAGTTGCTTTCTTGCCGGCATAGCCATTAAGAAAGTGTTTGATTTACTCTCGCGTATATCACTGAAAGCAAGCAATATACTAAGAATCAATCCCTAACCCGACTGACAAGATCCACGCCGTGTACATACGATCGCTAAATCTTTCGACAGCCGCTTCGGAATGACGTTAAACGTATAATGTAAAACTCATCCGGAAATGACCACATGGGGGTCCTGGAGCCAAAATAATTCATGCAGCAATTGAAGGATAAGACACACGAGTACGATAGATCGCTGCCACCAATGTAATGGTTTACACGCGCGTGGAACGTGTAAACTATAACAAGATTTTAAAGTAAAAAAGAATCGTTGTTGGACTTTCCCACCTGTTGTATTTGTAGGCACAGTAGGGCTGGGACAGCCGGGACAGGCAGGAACAACTAGCGAGAATGCTAACAGAAGACTGAAGGGGCCAGCTAATTCTAGTTCTATTTATTAGTTCTTGTAGAAGCATTTTTTCCTTGGTTGGCGTGGAAGTCGCGATAGCGTCCTTTCCAACGGTCAACTTGACCTTCTTCTTTGTTCGAAAACAAGGTGGCTTTTTCCGCAACGGTCAACTTCCCGTATTGCTTGGGGCGCCAGAGGGGCGACTTTCTAGAAAGTCGAAGGCCATCGTTTTTCTGTTGTCAGAGATCTCGATTCTTTACACTCGTTTACAGCTGTCAAATAATTGTCTTTGTTGTCACACTCCTTTCTTTAATCTATTTCCTCCAGCATGGGTAGGCTTTGTGTACACTCGGTAGCAGTGACTGACCCTTCACTACCTCAGCATAGTTTACAAAGTTTGAACATCCATCAAGCGGGGGGGTTTTCTTCTTCCAATTTGTTAAAGTGGTAGGTTTGTGTGCGGCTCATTGGTGTAGTAGTATGATTCTCGCTTAGGGTGCGAGAGGTTCCGGTTTCAATTCCCGGATGAGCCCACAGTGAGCGTTGTACTCGGGGATGTAGCTCAGATGGTAGAGCGCTCGCTTAGCATGCGAGAAGTACGTGGATCGAGACGCTGCCGCGCAGCCGTTTTACCCACTCAAGTTGGGCATCCATTAGTGAACTTTTTAAATAGTTATGGCTTATAGCTGCAACAAAGCCGCAAAAGTGTTCTCAAACTGAAACTCAAACAGTGACCGCAATCCTTCGTCAAATCTCCGTCTAAGACTGTACACCGATGACTGATTATCAATAACTTGCCAAAACAGAGAATTTTCTATTTTTGATTCAACCAAGCAACAAAAATATGACATCGTAACAATGAACAATTCTAACTGTTCCCATACCTGGAATCGAACTTGAGCCTCCTGGGTGAAAGCCAGGTATCATTCATCTATCATCTAGACTTCGTGGAGAGCAGACGTGTTTTTAAAGAGCTCCGGTTTTCATTGATGAAGTATTTTAGCTCCTTGTATTATTTTTACATTTTATCCATTGACATCCAAAAAACCCTTTGAAAAAAATTCTTATGCTTTAACCAAAACAAATACTGAATTTTAATGCATACATTTCTTTAATTTTAATACTCCATAGAATTTATTTATTTATTCTTTTTATCCTTGATTTTTTTTCATTTGATTCAACACTTTCTTCGGTTTTTAAATTTTTTTTTATTCTTCACTAATTTTTTTTATTCCACAATTTCTTCGGTTTTAAAATTTTTTTTAGTCTTCACTAAATTTTTTTTATTCCACAATTTCATCGATTTTTATTATTTTTTTTTTATTCTTCGCAAAATAATTTTATTTTTAATTTTTAGTACTAAAAACATAAATTTTGCTATTTTTTTTCTTTCTTAAATTTTTAAAAATCCTTTCTTTCTATATTTATTTAGAATTTTCTCTTCAGATTTTTAATGTTTTTTTTTTATTTTTCTAACCTTAATTTACCGATTTTTTCTTTACTTGTTTGTTTTTAGTCAATAAGAATTACTGTTTTATTCTTTCATATGTAAGTGGGCCCAGGGTAGCAATGGCAGAGTTAGGAGCATCTAGTAGAAATGCCACTAGAGTAAGACTCCATAGGACAATCATTAAAATCCCAGTTCCTCTGCCAAACATTTTAAAATGTGGGGAGAAAACCTGTCAAAGTGAGCGGGTAGCGGTCCCTGGTCTGGGGATCGCAAGAGACAATTGGCGGAGACACACATAAAAGAAATACATTCTAGGAGAGGGGTTCAGTACACCACCCAGTATGTCTGCCTTGGCTGTAAAAATGAATTTAATTCATTTATTTCAACCGGCAGACATGCAAGACCTTGTACTGAGTCCCTTTCCTCCAGTATTCTCCGCCAATCCCTCGAACTTACCATTGCATCTGCAATGGATGGTTCGCAGGGGTCTCCTATTCCCGCTCACTCTACTCTCACCTCATTTTCCCCTTCCAGAATAGAAGGGGACAAAATAATTTAAAAATACCCTGGGAAACCCACGAAGTGTCCTAGGTGTGAGAGGACTACCTTGGCAACTAACACCAGAGCCATGGGTAGTATCCACAGACACCTAGAGACAGCCAACACACTCCGACTAGTTAAATATAGGAAATGCGGAGTGTGTGGATTTGCTTGAGTTGGCCCTACACTAAAAGTAAATTACCAAAGGTTACATTCAAATCACAACCCATCACCCTCCATCCGATTTGCTGGGATATCCAGCAATTTTTACCGCTAGCCCTATTTTAGATCTTGGGAGGGAGTTCGCCTCCTCTTGTAATACACAAAATTTTAGTTGGCTTTATGAACTCCCCCCACAAGAAAATACTAGCCCCACAATTTTATCACAAGAGATTTTAGACCCTTCACCTAACCCCGAGACCTTAACCTTTATCCCCAGTCAGCAAAGCAATCGAGGACGTAGTCACAATTTCTCACAAAAGCAGAGCCAAAGAGACGACGATTTTGTCAGTCTCTGGGTCCCTGCCTTCTTGAGTTGTGAGACTTTACATGACCTGGACGACGTCCTCGGACGTTGCACAGCTGACTGGCTCCCTAAAGCACAAATTTTACAAGACCCTAGCCCTGAACAACCCCGAGGAAACCCTGACAAAAGAAAAAGAAACCAAAACCGGCAGATGCAGAAGGCTCGGCGACATATCAAGCAAATGGCGTACGAGGCGAGGAAGATTCATCGGCTCTTCAACACTTACCCAAGAAGAGCCGTTCGAGAGGTGCTCGAAGACCGTTCACCCTCCTACGATGGTACTGTACAAGCTGCGGAGGAATATCTCAAGAGGACTTACAACCGATTGAGACCTTCTCCGCAGCAGTGCCAAAGGGCGAGGGAACTCTACGACACCTGCGACTGGTCCCAACCTTCAGAGGACCAGATGAACTTCCTTAATCGTGCGCCAACCCAACAAGAGCTTGAAGCTAATCTTCGCCGGACTACCAACACATCACCAGGGGTTGATGGCCTAGAATACCGTCATCTTAGAGCCATCGACACCAACTGCATTCTGCTGGAAACAGTTTGTAAAATGGTTTGGAAGCTAGGGTTTCCTAATTGTTGGAAGACATCGCGAACTGTCCCCATTTTCAAGAATGGGGACACTAGCGACTCCTCCAACTTTAGACCAATATCCCTTCTTCCTACCATTTACAAACTGTTCTCGGGAGTGATCAGCCAGAGAATAACGGAAGTCGCTTCCGATCTTGCCTGGTTATCTCCCGAGCAAAAGGGTTTCCTCTCGGGGGTCCATGGTATTCAGGAACATACACAGCTCTTACAGACGGTTGTCAAGGAGACAAAGACCAAACGAAAGGAAATGTCTATAGCATGGCTGGACATATGCAACGCGTTTGGATCTGTGTCTCACGCCGTTCTGAATGAGCTGTTCACATCACTTCCAATACCAGAGGACCTCCGGCGCATCCTGGTTGACATATATTCGGGAAATCGGATGGATTTTGCCGTTGGGAAAGAATCTATCCGCATTTTACCGACAGCAGGTGTTCGCCAGGGTGACGCTCTTAGTTCCCCTATTTTTAACCTGGCTTCCGATCCCCTCGACAGGGCCGGAAAGTCCAATATTAACCCCGGATTTTTATTATTTGGCTCGCACGTGAAAACAACGGCATATGCTGACGACATTGCCGTGGTTACAAATTCTCCCTCCGAGCTCCGAAAACATTTTAAACGCTTTTACCCTCACCGCAAACACCTTGGGGCTGCAATTTAATGCCGGGAAGTGTGCTTGCCTGGCCTTCGACAAAGGCAAGCCGTCTGACGCCCAGAGCCGAATTGGTGATCAATTAATTCGGTGCTTTGGTCCAGACGACCAAGAAACATATCTTGGTACACCGATCGGCGGAAAATTGCGGTTCCGACCACCAACTGACCTTATCCCTAACCTAGACAAGATTGCCGCCTCCCACCTCGCACCATGGAAAAACTTGAAATCTTCCGTAGCCACCTTCTTCCCTCCCTTTCCCATCACCTCGCTTCGGGTCGGGTCCTAAAAGACTGCCTTACCCAACAGGACACTGAGTGTAGGAAGTTTCTAGGTCTTATTTGCAACCTTCCCAATCACGCAACGGTCCCGTTTTTCTACGCGGACCGGCGGGTTGGGGGCGTAGGAACATGCCGCCTCACTGATGATGCCGATATCTGGACCATCGCCAGGGCTGCTCAGCTCCTCACTTGTAGAGACTTTACAGTGAGGAACATATGCCGAGAGCAGCTCCATGACACCATCCGGCGAGGGTTCAGAAACGAGCATCCAGGAGTGTTGCTAGTTGGGGAATATCTTTCGGGATCCGTGGATGGGGGGCTCTACAGACTGAGGTACGCGAAGGCAGGGTCCAATCTTTGGACTCTTGCCCGCTAAGCTGCCAAACGACTGGGAGTGCGGATTGATGTATCCGGTGACGAAAATCTAAAAATTGTCGCCGATGACGTCTCCCTAAGCCCAGTGAAGGCAGTCTGCGGACTTCGGAAAGTAGCTCGGCAGCGCTATACCAGGGACCTAATTTCCGACAAGAGCCACCAGGGAGTAGTTGCCACTGGCTTCTCCCTGGAAGACAAGTCGAAAGACATGGCTCGCCTGGTATCCTGCCGTACGCCCCTCTCCTTCCGAGACTGGAGATATCTTCACAGGGCCCGGCTCGACATCCTTCCTCTTTGGGGGCAATCGTGGTTTTGCTCACAGGAGCAAGATACGAGTTAGCCACCGATGCGGAAAGAAAAATGAGACCGGGGTTTCATGTGCTTAACCCCTGTGAAGAAGGTCTCCCTACTAGAACATGTACGTCCATGGTATATCCATGGTATGTACATTTTGGGATGTAGTATATCCCATTTGTACATACAATGGATGTACTGGAAACTTCCTAATTACCTTCCCATGGACGTCGCATATGGTATATCGTCTGTATGTCCTGCTAAGTATATACCAATTACATTCAAAATCTGTCCTAATCGGTACAGATACGGAATAAAATTTATTGGTACCAGCGCAGAAGAATTTTCTTTTTTAAAACGCAAAGCTTAACATTAAAAGGAAAAGTAATAACACAGCAGAAGCATTGTTTTTCCAATAATGGTATTGGAGCGATCAAACGGATAAATCAATTAATTGTTATGATCACAGGGCAATAAAAGATACTAGTTATCTTCTATGTTTTCTGCGTTTTCCCTTTTAGTAAGAGCGGCTGCTCGCGCTGCGTTTCTTGTGGTTTCTTCAGCTGATCTTGAAAATGCTTTGATTGTTTCACATTGCAATGCCGAATCGTTGGAGTGGCTTCAAGCCGTGTTTCTGCGAAGCCCATCTGACATTCAAAACAAAGATGAAAATAAGTTAATTAAAGTAAATTAAGAAATTAAAACTTTACCCCATACAGCTAACACAATTGGGGATTTTTTCAGTTTATGTTTTTGTATTGTTCCTCTCTTCACCCCGCAACAGTTGCATAGCGCCCGAACATTAACGGAAACCACTTCTTTCCATGCTTTCTTGACACTCTCGGACTCCGTTGCTCCACCAATGTTTTTCACGAAACGAGCCTAAAGAATATAAACAATTAAATCCATAAGTAGATTTCGAAATGGATAATTATGGCAATTTACCAACGCTTCACGCTTCCTTTCGTCGACAGTGAGCGCATTTTGGAATGCCACTAAATCTTCGAATGTGCTAAGGGGCAACTCATTCAAAGGATCCAAATTTTCTCTTACTTCAGGGCGATACGTATCAAAGGCCAGCAATTTGAGAAACTTGACGTTGAATGTTGTTCACATTTTCGTTCATTTGGTAAACAGCCCGCAGTACAGCGTCAGCAGGTACCTCACGGCGACAATCGTTTACACCAGAGGAGGGATGATTATTTAATCCTGTGGAGACACGTCGTACAGGAGTAGTGGCGGGATCAACTGCAGCACGTCGATTACCATTAGGAATAAGTTGTGAAACAGAAGGACGTCGAAGAGGTTCGCCGACTGGTGGAGCTTCCTTTCTTCTAACTTCTTTAGCATAATTAACACTTGAAATAGGTTGTTTGGCAGTAACAAGAACACCAGGATAACGAGGAGAGGCTGTGTTGACGTTAACTTTTGGAGTGTGGCTATTCCCGCTAGCAGCAGGTTGTTACTCGGAGCTTGTCGATTAGAATTGGCGTCAGGGGTTTGTTGATGAGGATGACCTTTACTTGCAGTCCTTTTGATATCGGTTGAATGTTCAGTAGAACGTCTGCCATGAAATGCTTTATGAATCGGACGAGAACGATTTCCGTTAGCAGAAGGGGCTGGGGTATGTTTATTTGTGCTGCAGCCAGGTAGAACTTGATCCCAAGAATCTTCTCGATAACGACTTCCACTTGCAACGGGTTCTGCATTTTGCCGTTTACCATCGGGTTGACCTAGGGGAATAGAGTTTTCTCGTACACGTCTCCCAATTGCAGGAGAATGTTCAACAGGAGCCCGCCGAAATGAGTTGCCGCCAAGAAGAGCAGAATCAATTTGTCCGTGCGAACGGTTACCATCGCTGCTGGGTTTTTCAACAGAAACACGCCGACTAACATGGTTGACTATTGGTGCTTGATTGAAATAACTGTTTTTCGGGCGATTGCGAACAGCATCTTGATAACTTTGGCTTTCACCATTAGCAGATTGGTTTAATGTACCACTATTGCTCTCGTCTTCTGATTGCAAAGGTGTATTTACTTTAACCGGACTTGGCAGGCCTAGAATAAAAATTGTCTTTAGTTCAGTTCAAAACGGATTAAATTTAAACGTATCGCACCTGGTTCCTTTTGTGTGGATGTATAGAATCCTCCTGACGAAAATAATATAATTACCCAAAATTTAACCAATAATATGAAAAATACACAAAAAAAATATTTGAGTGATAATAACTCTTCTCGCCAACAGAAAGAGGAAGTGAAGGTATTATTTCTTCCATTTCTAGTAAATCACTACCATCACTACTTGTATCAGCTGATAAAGGCATTCTCTTATTCCTCTTTAAATATTTAGTTAGACTCTGTCCATGTTCTTCATCGTCATCGTTTGGTAGATCGTCGTCAGAACTTGGCACATTCCCTAGATTAATAGAACAATTAGATTAGATAGATTAACAAAGTAAAAGTACAATTGCAAGTTTAATACCTTTATCACATTCTTTTGGTGAGCACAAACCTCATAAAATAATAGTAAACCACAGATATATAATATTGGTTGCTGTTACAAAATATCACAATAATGAGATAACTCTAATGCTTACCAAAAGGAAGTGATGGTTTGTCGTGCAAGTCAACATCAAATTCATAATCTGACGAAAAAGGTTTTTTCTTTCTTCTCATAGATCTACGTAGATTAGGTCCATTTGTCTCTAAATGTTGTTCGAGGTCTTCATCTTCTGAAAGGTCAGTATACTGCACAGCACTAGACAGACTTTTCCTAGCCAATTCATAAGAACCTTAAACAAACAAGCAAAACCAATATTAGTTATACAAAATAATGCTATTGGTAAAAAGACACGTGCAAAACGTACTGTAAGACTTCCTGAAATCTGCTCTGAAACTTTGCCAAATTTCTGTATCGGGATCATGCCTCATTTTTATTGGAGTTATTGTACTCTTACCAGGTGGGTAAGAAGAATACAATTCCACTTCGTCACCAAACAACCAGAAATCGGGTACAATCGCGACTTGTAAAGTTCCATCACAGTGCAAATCAACGATGGCGAAAGTACCATGCTTAATTTTAGATGGACATAAACGTTAGTCATAAAATTCTCAAAAACATCGGAAATGACAGAACATTTGATACTCACATCTTCGTAGTGTAACGAAGGCCTACACATATATTTACTCAACATGCCCACATTTTATGATCTTATGTTACTCCCTTTTTCACTTATGATATCCACCTTTTTCCTTATGTTAACGTTTACAATTCGTATCGTATTTCCTGTTTACTTCCTTGAAACGTTGTTTGTCAATCCGGAGATGAAGTCATCAACGCTTTTAGCTGACCTCGATGAACACCTGCAACTGATGCGCATATCGCACAATAAATAAACAATCAATTGATTGGTTGCTCGTGCCGAGTTGCGACAGGCCATCAGCGTCTGTGACCACTCCCGAAATGCGAGGTTTCGTGATGAACCCACATTTCCGACAAACAGAGTCGTTCGGCAACTTCCACAACGTTTAGACGCGGAAACTCTGTCGGTGCAAATTCTTGAATTTGCTAGAGTCTTCTCACAGTTCTGAAACGTTTAGTAGTCGAATTGCTGAGTGTTAATTTCTCCGCTTCCTATCGTTTTACCAGCGTGCGCTCCCGTAACGCTCGCGCTACATCGGTAAGCTTCCAAATTGTCCTTATTTCGTTGGTCATTATGGTTTGGCTCGTTATCCCCTTTCTTGTCATATTGTATGTCCTTTCCCGTGTAATTCTTATGGCCTTAGTCAAGTAAAATACATGTCTATCATTGTGGGCAATTCGCCTCCGAGTTCACTTAAATTCCAATTCGAAACAACATTTAATTCTTTGTAATACTACAATCCCCAAAGGGATGTATTACATAATGGTGGCAGCGCTTTTTGAACTCAACCACAATGAATGATGATGTTATTACTGGCGGGTCTAGAATTCCACGAACTCCCATACAACCCAGTGTGCCCCAAATTAATGTTCCCCTGCCCAGTGAGCCAACTGTTGCTAGATCGCTTAATTTTGATAAGTTGCATGTTGAACCCCAAACTGCACCTGATACATGTCCAGCTTGTACCACTCCCAAACCAATTTCTGAACCGGCTAGTAAACCCGCTTCTTCCGTTGTAAGTACACAACCATCTAGAGTTAGTTCTCAGTTAAGTAAGCTTAGGTCTAACGGTGCGTACGAAGCCGTAGCTCGTCTTGATCTTGTTTCCAGACGGAAACCCAGAGGTAGTTTTGCCTCTGGAACCGTTTCAGAGAAGCGTTCACCCTCTATTTTTGCTAGAATTGCTGCGCGTATTTCCCCAGCTAAGTCTCCTCCAAAAGTTTCCCCTAAGTCTAGTTCAGTAGCAAAAACTGTGTTAGGGTTTTTCACGAGGAACTCCCCGAATGGAAAATCAACTGAACCTGAGCCTACGACATCTATTCAACAAAATCAAGAACAATCAACAGAAGATATTCCAGCCCAAAACGAGCCAGCTTCCGTACCTTATCCTTGCGATCAAGAGCCTGAAGGAGAGAGAAGCGGACTTTCAGTCGACCGATCCGAAGACCTGGGTACAGCTAATTTGGTTGATTCAAGACATCCGTCTATCGAACCACTATTTACCCGAAACGAATCCAACGACGGTGTGGACAGAACCAACGATTCTGCTGAGACATCTGACGTCGATCCTACAGGTGAAACTACACGCACAGGCGAAGAAAACAACCCAATCGGAAGCCCAAGCGTCCGTGCTGACATCGATCTTCATATCACATGCGAGACAATTCCTGATATTTCTGCTGAGTCAAATTCACTGCATCACGGAACTGCAAGGCGTGACACCACATAAACACGAGACAATCTTAGCCTCGTTTCAGAATTTTGGAACTTCCATCAGACACCGAGAAGAACGCTACCTACATCTAACGAACGAAGTGAGAGAGTTATCCTCCCACTTGGAAGTGCAGCTACTGACCCATCAACAGTCGTTCCTGATAGACATCCGCAACCTAATCTTGTACCTGCGGGAGCTACGCCTGCTGACTCCGCTGGAACCGCTAATTCCGGAAATCAACTCGTTGCTGAGGAAATTGGACAACTTCCCGGGAGCGGTCAACCCGAACAACGTGCAGTTGGCGGAGGAGATCAAACAAACACTCTCCCAAATCAAGGTCCGATTGCAACGGTTCCTACCATCCCATACGGCGGAGGACGTACCTCAACAACCTGCGGCCCAACAACCAGCACACCATCAAGAGGAGAGGACCGTTCGCCGTCCACGACAGGTGCGATTCGCCGACCACCGCCCTATTCACTTCTCCCGTCGTCGATGTTCGACCCGACGCCCACGCATACTGATTACGCCACCCAGGAGCGTCGCAGACGTTACAGCGAATCTCGATCATCTACGAGCAGCATTTCAACACAATCTCACAATTCAAGACAGGAGAGCTTAAGAGCGCAAGAAACAAATCCTAAGAACATGGCTCAATGTCCTTCCCCTAGTAGAGCAGCTACAGCTAGAGATCTTGATGATCTCCAGAATAATCAGCATACCTTTTCCCGTTTGCAGTTACTTCCTTCGTTTTCCGGAAGTCCACTTACGCGTTTCGACTCTTGGCTAGAATCTTTCGAAGCTATAGTAGACACATCAGGATGGTCAGGAGAGAAAATTGTCCAAATGCTTCGTGCTAAGTTAACAGACAGAGCTTTTTCCGTCATTCAGGCCATTTTGAAAGATCTTCCGCATGATTATGATTCGGTCAAAGAAGCTTTGCTCGATCATTTTCACGGCGACGAAAATGTTGATTTATATCTTAAGAAATTTAACAAAGCTAAGCGTAAGCCAGGAGAAAAGATCGTTGATTATGCCCTTCGACTTCAGGAAATTTTCAAGCGTGCATATCCTGTAGCTCACTCTGAGAAGTCTTTTGCAATCATTTTAATGCAGAAATTTATTGAAGGCTTAGATCCCAAACTACAGACAAAAGTTAAATATAAGGACTTTAAGGATTTTGGCGAACTAGTTACTTCAACACGGAAGTATGCTAGTAGACTAGAAGCGTTAGAAACAGATCGTGAAAGGCAGAAGTTTATTCGGTCTAGTGATGGCACACATGGCACCAATAGCGCAGAATTGACAGAGCTTAAACAAATGATAGTAGATCAGAAAGAAATGATGATGTAGGCAGTGGCTAACGTTCACCATGAAGACAAGCCTGTTGTGGAAAAGAAAACTGAAAGTGAGCAGATTAGGGACGTTCTTAGTGAACTCGTGCAGAGCGTAAAGAAACTCCATCTCAATAGGAAAGACGTCTCATATCCTTCAAACACACAGTATAGGAAACAGGTCTCGTTTCAACCGACTTTAGCTAATCAGCAAGTTTGTAACGTGAGAGCACCACCGCAGCGCTTTAATAACAATAATGGAAATAGACAATTTGTAAACTCCCAAAATAGTTCTAAAAACAGTAGTCCGCCAGCCCCCAGACCTCCGAATTATTTCAATAATCGACCTTTACAGTCGTCGGTTATTTGCAATTTTTGTGGTTACCGAGGTCACATTCAGGCAGATTGTCGCCGTTATCAACGTCAAGGACTAAAAAAAGCTCAGCCGCCTATTTGTTATTCTTGCCGTGACATCGGGCATAGATCTAACAATTGTCCTAAGTTCAGAAACAATAATAGACCTAACATTCCCGGTTCTCCTCAACATCAGGAAAACCAGTAGGAATCAACTGTAGCTTCGGGTCAGTTGATGAAGAGCCTCCCCGCAAATCCCGACAAGTCGCAAAATTAACAACAATTACGAATGAATCGACTCCAAGAATTCCGTTAAAGATTTTCCAGGTCCCGTTCCAAGCATTATTCGATACAGGCGCGTCTAAAAGCATTATACATGAACGTTTATTTAAGAAGTTACCCTCTAGAGGTCAGGCGATCTGCAGCCAGCTTGACTTCGATTTATATGATGTAGGAGAAAATAAGTTACATACGCTGGGAAAAGTGACTCTGCCCGTTGGATACGGGGAGACAATTTTACAGCAAGAATTTATTGTTACAAACGGTGTTTCTGAAGATTGTATCCTTGGATGGGACGCAATCCAGAAGCATGGTTTTCAGCTTGATGGAGAAACAAAGAGTATTTACTTAGCTAGAGATGGGCAAGGCCCCTCTTCTATTTTTAGGGTGCCGGAAATGGCAGTTACAGCAGTCAAAAAGACGACGTTACCTCGTCAGACGTCGCTAGTAACTGTAGGCCAATTGAAGGGTTCATTTCCGTATGTACCTCCGAATTCGGCATTTATCTTCACACCATGTGGGAATTTGCCAGATGGAATTTATATTGAAGAATTTATAGGAAAGGTATCGGGAGATGGAGCATATAACATTATAGTCGAGAATCATTCGTTACAGCAAGTCACAATTCCACGAAACACCAAGTTAGGCGTTATTGAAATCGCACAGTAGATTATCGGAAAAGTAGCGTTAAATACATCAGAAATTAAGCCCATAGAATCACGTGAGCCTATTGTAATTTCGGAAGTCGACCCGCAATTTCAAGCACCGCTCTCTCAATTATTAAATGACTTTCACGACTTGTTTGCTTCAAAAGATTCAGAACTAGGGAATACCAATCTCATTAAACATACCATTGATACAGAAGGAAGAGGCCCCATTCGACAACCCCCATATAGAGTTACTAATAATCAAAGGAAATTATTGGAAGATAAAGTGCAGGAGATGCTAGATGCAAAGGTCATCAGATACTCGCAATCTCCATGGGCTTCACCCGTGGTGCTTGTAGAGAAAAAGAATGGAGAATTAAGATTTTGCGTAGATTATAGGAAATTAAACAGCATTACAAAGAAAGACTCTTTTCCCATGCCACGCATCGATGAAACTTTAGACAAATTATATGGAAAGAAGTTCTTTACAACCCTTGATTTAGCTTCCGGTTATTGGCAAATTCAAGTTCATGATCCAGATATCGAGAAAACGGCTTTTGTTGTAGAAAATAATCTTTATGAATTCGAGAGAATGGCGTTTGGTTTGTGCAATGCACCTGCCACGTTCCAAAGGCTAATGAATTATGTACTGAGAGACGTCTTAGGAAGTAAAGCGTTAGTTTATCTGGATGACGTCATTATTTTTTCAGATACATTTGAGAGTCATTTAAACGACATTCGAGAAATTTTTAACCTTTTGAAAGCAGCCAATTTAAAACTAAAACTTAATAAATGTCAATTCGCTAAGCGTTCAGTAAATTATCTAGGTCATGTTATCTCAACGGACGGTATTAAACCCGATCCGGGACAGCAGCAGGAGTCGAGAGATATACCAGCTGGTGGGAGGTCATCCTAATCTCCTTGGTTGCCACCGTCATTTTCATCCTTGTCCTCATCGTCTTACGCATTTTCTGCTGTCTTGGCCTCTTCGGTGTTTGCTGTCCTCCAATTAAAGAAGTTAAAACTTCTTATCACAAACATGAAGTCTGATTACGGGACGTAATCTTACGCAGCCCGGAGCGATGTAACGAAGGCCTACACATATATTTACTCAACATGCCCACATTTTATGATCTTATGTTACTCCCTTTTTCACTTATGATATCCACCTTTTTCCTTATGTTAACGTTTACAATTCGTATCGTATTTCCTGTTTACTTCCTTGAAACGTTGTTTGTCAATCCGGAGATGAAGTCATCAACGCTTTTAGCTGACCTCGATGAACACCTGCAACTGATGCGCATATCGCACAATAAATAAACAATCAATTGATTGGTTGCTTACAAATCAATCAATTAATAAAACACCTTGATTGGTTGCTCGTGCCGAGTTGCGACAGGCCATCAGCGTCTGTGACCACTCCCGAAATGCGAGGTTTCGTGATGAACCCACATTTCCGACAAACAGAGTCGTTCGGCAACTTCCACAACGTTTAGACGCGGAAACTATGTCGGTGCAAATTCTTGAATTTGCTAGAGTCTTCTCACAGTTCTGAAACATTTAGTAGTCGAATTGCTGAGTGTTAATTTCTCCGCTTCCTATCGTTTTACCAGCGTGCGCTCCCGTCTATACATCCCCTTTCTTGTCATATTGTATGTCCTTTCCCGTGTAATTCTTATGGCCTTAGTCAAGTAAAATACATGTCTATCATTGTGGGTAATTCGCCTCCGAGTTCACTTAAATTCCAATTCGAAACAACATTTAATTCTTTGTAATACTACAATCCCCAAAGGGATGTATTACAGTAGCAACCATCTTGTTCTTGAAACATTTTAATTTGCGAGTTAATAGTTCTGAAAAAAATTAACTCTGTTTTAAGGAAGCGTGGTTTTCGAGTTTCGAAACAGTTCGACACAACCATACAGGATAGCAGGAGACTTGAACGATTTCCGACAGCGTGGTATGTTGCCAAGTTCAAAGTACAGAAAATAAATAATTTTTATTGTAATTAAGACTTCTAAGAGTTCAGTTTATTTAATTAGGTAAGTGATCAAATTCCGTAAATTAAAATTAATTTTTTTTTGTCATTTCAATCTTAATTTAGGAGCATAACAGAAATTTTAAAAAGTATTGGTCTGCCAAGTTCAAATAGCTAGTGGGACAACGTTGGACAACTCTCTGACGTGGGAGAAGTTTAGCACGGAGACCATTTTGATTTAGTAGTCCAAGAGTATAGCCTAGTTTACCGTTTTTTCTAAATTTCGTCGGTTTTGTGGTTTTTACTTTTTAGAACTATACACTTCAGTAATCACAGTAAAAAGCAAAATATATATAAAATGTTAAGAAAAAGACGACAAAAGTCTTTTGTTGGTCCTAGACAAATGAGGAATCGGGTGAATGCAAGATTACAGGAATATTATGCAGAAGTTGAAAAGGAAGATATGTCAAACTTAGTGTAACTATATTTACTTTCATGATGATGTCTTAGAATAATTTAAACTCTCTGTTCTATCTTTCTAGAGATATGCCATGTAAAGAGAAGATAAGGAATGTTGATGACATTCCTGAAACCTGTAATGAACATCTGGGCTGCTCACAGAGACAAGTCACACACCAAAGTTCTCCAAATGAGTCAGCGGGGGAAGGTAATTATAGCTATTTCCTTGATGGTATCTTTATTTTCTAAAAGTTAGTGTCAATCAAGTAGAACCATCAGTCACAGACCACGAAAGGGAACCAGTCAGAGACTACGACAGTGAACAACACAATGAAGTGAATCAACTAGACAGTGAACCAGATAGTGATTATTACTTTGACGATAATGACTCATTAAGAATAGAAACTGACGAGGAGGACTTTGTTGAGGAAGAAACTATTGTGTTGGGCAATCAACAAAATGAGTCTGGTAAGAGATAAGTCAAGAGATAATCAGTAAGAGAAGACACGATTTGTGATGTTCAACTAGATTATATTCACCTAGTATGCATAGGCTCATACAAGAAGGTTTTGACTTGCTATTTCTCCCATCCGTTCGATACCATTAGACTAGGTGCGGCAATTTTGGAAGAAATTTCAGTGTTTCGCGTGTATGTTCAAAAATTCATTCCTAGCGATTTCGCAAGGAAGCCTAGAGAAGCAAAATATTTGAATCGCTGGAAAGCAGCTGAACTACGACTTGATCTCCTATATCTGTGCCCAGTTATTTACAAGAAATTTATGAGCAAAACTCGTTATCACCACATCATGTTGCTCCATGTTGCCATTAGACTTCTATTAGAAATTAATTCCTGCAAAGAGGACTCTGTATATGCAGATAAATTGCGCGTAGAAAAATGCTGTGTTTTTAGTTGGTAATCACACAAATGGTCCTACATTGCCTGTGGTAGGTAATGCAAAACAGTACAACAAATTGATATTTGGAAACTCGGTTATTTCAAATTGTTTGCGTGATAGCTGTGTCATTATTCAGGATTAAACGCTGCAATATTTCCTAATTGAGAACTTCGTTGATATAGCTGGCGTGCCATATGTTATTGGTAAAAGGTATCTCAAGGTTGGATCTATGTTTGCGTATCCTCTGTCGTCAACAATTCTGTTTGAAGCTGTTGTGTCTTGTTTATCTGAATTGGAATTATACCCATTTGATGTTATCCGGTATAAATGTATCAGAATCCCAACCAGTTTCCCAGAAATAGGAACGTTTTTTGTCTCTCGTCTGTTAAACTTAAAAGTAAACTAATTTGTGAGTAAAAATAAACACTGAAATTTAATTTTTTATTTGTGTGTTGTCCTGTGTTGTTTTCCTGAACGATATGTATATGTTTTAATTTGTAGCGTATATTTAAGAAAGTTAAGTTCTAAACGGAGAAATAATAATGGTAAAAAAGTAATTAAACAAAATATAATATAATACAAGTATGAATGGAGCTTTTAAACCAACATTTACTGGTAATATACACATACGTACATACTAGAAACAACTCTTTCGTACATACTGGGAATGTACAAAATGTATAAATCTCGTACATCCTTAGTATATACATTTTGGATGAAAAAAATATTCGAATTTTTATCCAAGTCTGTTCATCCCAAGAATGTACATGGGTCATACCGTTTGTATGAAGAAAAATACATCCCGCGGTACGTACATGGGACGTCACTTGGATGTCGTGTGCCAGTAGGGCTCCAGTTCGCCACCAAGAGGCACAACACCATCCAAGATCTCTTGGAGTCGCTGCTAGTCAAGCAAGGACACGACGTCACGATCAACAATGCCATCCCCGGGCAGAGGTTAAGACCGGATGTTGCATTCTAACTTTCCGGTTCCCGGGTGATGGTCGACGTCGTGGTCTGCTATGACCAGCCAGGGAGTATGGAGAATGCCTACCAGCGGAAATATGATAAATATTCTTCGCATGAGAGGATTCTCCCCCTGGTTGTCGGGTCTCTTGGATCATGGTACCCCAGGAACGACGAAATCCGTTCGATTCTTGGAATCAATGGAAGATCCTGGGTTGCCTTCCGAATCAGGGCCCGATTGGCAGCGATCCGGGGATCAATGGATATGGTGTGTGCCCATTTCCATCATGGTGCACCAAACCCCAAACCTGAGGATATCCCCCCTCTTCACGTAGGAACTCCCTACACAGAAGATTAGTAGACTATTTCCTATTTATTTTATTTATGTTATTTTAGTAATATTTTAAAATGCACCTACCGCATACATGTTTATTAAACTAACCACTAATAAGGCTCATTGGTCTAGTAGTATGATTCTCGCTTAGGGTGCGAGAGCTCCCGGGTTCAATTCCTCGATGAGCCCACAGTGAGAATTGTACTCGGGGATGTAGCTCACATGGTAGTAGAGCGCTCGCTTAGCATGCGAGAAGTATGGGGATCGATACCCTGCATCCCCAGCCGTTTCAACCATTCAAGTTGGTCACCTATTAGTGAACTATTTAAATAGTTATGGCTTATGGCTGCAACAAAGCCGCAAAAGTGTTCTCAAACTAAAACTCAAACAGTGACCGCAATTCTTCGTCAAATCTCCGTCTAAGACTGTACACCGATGACTGATTATCAATAACTTTCCAAAACAGAGAATTTTTCTATTTTTGATTCAACCAAGCAACAAAAATATGACATTGTAACAATGAACAATTCTAACTTTTCCCATACCGGGAATCGAACCCGAGCCTCCTGGGTGAAAGCCAGGTAAGAAACACCAATCGTCGGCAGTGGCGTCGTGTAGCTGGAGTTGATAATTCTGCTGACCTGTGCAGTCGTGGTATTGACCCACAGAACGTAAACGAGTTGTTCCAGTTTCATCAAGAACCGCAGTTCTTGCAACTCAATCCATCTGAATGGAACAATTGTGTTGACATTGGTGAGCCGGAAGAGAGTGACGTGAATGTGATTCGCATCTTGGTAGTAAAAACAGAAAATGAGAACCATCACGTAGATCAGTGCGTATAAACTGTTCGAGTTTGCTTAGAATTCAGAGAAGTCTAGCCTGGTGTTTGAGATTCGTGAGAAACACACAATCCAGATAACGTGGGGACAAACTGACTGTTGGGAGTTAACGGCGTTAGAAATGTCAACGTCGTTAGTGATTTGCGTCAAACGTGCTCAAGTGTTAGCTTTCAATGAAGAAATCTATGCCTTGAGAAAAAACCTGGAACTACCAATTACGTCTAAACTTCGTCCTTTCAAGCCATTTTTAGATGACGTCGGACAGTTACGAGTAGGCTGACGTATCCACCACGCCCCGGTAGACTACTCAGCAAAAAATCCCATTCTGCTACCAGGAGATCACTTGTTGACACAACGGATAGTGTAGGATCATCACGTGAAAAATTTGCATGTGAAAGCTGAGACGCTGTTAGCAAGTATCCGTTCACGTTACTGGATACTTTCTGGTCGGAAAGTCATCAAATCAGGCCTGAATAATTTCTGGCCCTGTAAACGCCGATCGTCGAAGCCAATGCCGCATCGCTTCCACTAGATCGGCTTACCCCGTATCGCCCTGCTTTTGCCTTCACGGGGATCTATTACTTCGGTCCTCTTACTGTACATGTTGGTGGAAGAGGTGTAAGGCACGAAAAGTGATGGATCAGTCTTTTCACGTGTCTAACAACCAGGGCTGTTCATCTAGAAACTTCAGATGGACTCAGTCTGGAAGAATTCTTGCTGTGCTTCACCCGGTTCGTCAGTGTGTATGGAAAACCGGAGGTAATTTACAGCGACAACGGAACAAACCTTGTTGCAGCAAAGCAAGAACTTCGCCAGGCTCTGGAAGAACGCGTCGAAAGACGCAACGAACTCCAGACCATGATGTCCTGTCAGCAGATAGAATGGAATTTTTCTCCTCCGAATGGGCCCCATTTCGGGGGAGTATGGGAAAGATTGGTTCAATCGTGCAAACGTGCGATAAAAATCCGTGTTGGGACTCGCCTCGTCACTGATCGTGTCCTAAGAACCGTCGTTGCCGAGGTAGCCGCCTTGCTCAATTCAAGACCACTAACTCATCTCAGCATGGATCCTGACGATCCTGATCCCCTTACACCGAATCACTTTCTACACGGTGGGGCACGTCCTTATTGTAAGGACTCCCACTAGAGTTAAGACTTTAATTGGAATTAAGTTAACTGCATTTAGTTTAAGTGTGTGCAACCTTATATTCCTCCCCCCACCCTTAACCTCCTTTTTACGCTATCTCTTTTAATATTTTATTGCCCCCTTCCGCTGACCAAGGTGTCAATGCCCTCCCCTTATCTCTCAACCTTGTTTCCTTTTTCGCACCAGTTCACATTTCTTCATGAACTGGTTGCTTATGTTTTCTTTTATTGCCCCACGCCAACCTTAGCGTCCCCAAGCCAACTAGTGGCATAAAACCAAAAACACGATTTCTTTTGGCCAGTTTCCTCCGAGCTAGTGTGTGTATTAGTTCTCTTGTAGCTGTGTGACCGACTTAGTAGTGTTGAGGACGAGTTGAATAAACGATTCACACCCTTCCATCGTTACGTCCTTTTCTTTCGTCCAACGTCAGAATACCCACCGTGAAGCCGTCTTCAAACCGAATCACCTGGTATCAGAATGGAGCCAACTCAATCGTAAGTACTTCTCCAACCTATCCTTCATTCCTTTTCTACAACCCGTTCACTTCACATCCGTGCAGCCGACGTGACTGGTTGACAGATCGTTGGTTACCACCCATTGTACAATTGTTTCTTTGTTTGTCTTTAGCAGTTAAATCCGTCAGGTTTAAGACGTGACGGATTAAATTTTGCATTATACACCGCTAAAATTATCAGATAAAGAAAACGTAGACGTAACCGCAAAGCAATTTCTGCAAAGCCAGGCCATCATTCAACATTTTTAGAATCGATGGCTACGTGAATACGTTCCTCAGCTGACTGAAAGAAGAAAGTGGGCCGAAAGTCGGCAAAATGTTACTGTTGGGGATATAGTGCTTTTTATTGAATCAAATACCTTACGTGGGCAGTGGCCATTAGGCAAAGGGATAGAAATAATGCCCAGTGCCGCTGACAACGTTGTTAGAGTGGTTAAAGTGAAGCTTGTTAACCACAAAACCTCGTTTATACGCCCTGTGACAAAGCTCTGTGTTTTAGCTACGGCCAAAAAGAAAGGGGTAAACGTTAAAATGGATTGTACTGATCATTAAATAGTGTAAAAGTCACTTACTTGTAGAGAAACGTTAA
Organism: Daphnia magna; assembly: GCF_020631705.1. Taxonomy (NCBI): domain Eukaryota; kingdom Metazoa; phylum Arthropoda; class Branchiopoda; order Diplostraca; family Daphniidae; genus Daphnia; species Daphnia magna. The sequence continues at coordinate 3,274,569 of NC_059191.1, forward strand.
CTTTATACATGTTACAAACAATTGTCTAGGTAAAACAGCTGTTCGAGTTGATAAAGGTAGTGTGGAAACTTTCGTCGTCACCTATATTGAGTTTCATACAATATTGCGTAAATCGTCCGCCAGGTTGTGCAATTTCCATTAATTACTGCTAAATTGCGCAGATACCGTTTAGCGCTCACAAGGCTAGCAGACGATCGGCATTACAGTTTCCACGAACCACACGACTCACACGTGAACCTTCACCTCATCTGAACAGTGTTCCCCATTATCTGTGCCATCAGTGAAGGCTTCTCTTAAAGAACCCAGTGACATGGAAAGTGAGTGTACGAAGAACCTTCGTGACAAACAACATTTGCTCGTGAGGGCCAGGGAAGAGGCCATAAAACATGTGTACCGCCATCAGAGGATGATAGTGAGTCTTGAGTAGGAAATCGACAACGTGGGTCAAGATCTCGTCAACTTACACGTACACTATTCGAAAGAAAGAGAAACCTTATTGCATAAGTTTGTGGGGTCGCTCTTACGTGAAAAGAAAAAAAAAGAGAATGGAATTCCCGTCGGTCAGCCTATCAACATGGATTTACCACCGATCGTGGTACCCAGGTTCACCCCATCGGTGAAGTGTTTCCTGCCTCACGATTTAGGGAAATTTGGATCATCCAGTTGCGGTCTTTTTGCATCGGAATGTAGGGAATTCATGGGTCTCTCAAATGCAATGCAGCTGAAGGTGTTCTTCAAACAACGCCTGTGTTACGGCTGCTCTTTTGCCGGTGGCGGTAGCCGGTCATTCCAAGTTAAGAGACTGCAAGCATCTCCGGTATTGTGTGATTTTCAACTCATGGAAACATCACCAGCTGCTGTACGGCCCTCGTGACACTTACCTAGAGCTGCTGCCCCAATAAGACACGTGAACGTTGGCAAATGTTCAAAAATTTTATCAACTATTTTAGCTTGCAAATTATTGAAGAAAAAAAACAACTATTATAATTATATAAATGCAAAAATTTTCTAATAAAGACAGGTCACAAAGATGCGAGCTGCCGGGAGAAGATTCCCTCCTTTTAATTTTCTATTTTTTTTCGTCGTTTTTGTTGTATTCTGTACCTGTGGACAGGTGGGCCCGCTGTCACCTACCGTGCTGCCCTCAACGGGCAGGGCTGTGGGAGGCAAGGGCCTTCTAAGTCGTCGTCGGGTTTTTTCGTTTTGTTTTTGGCAGTCTTGTCTTGTCTTTTTTGTAACCAAGTTACCTCGTCCGTCCATTCAATTTTTACGTTTTGATTTTTCCCTGCCCTGTCTTAAAGAAAGTTCGTCCGTACGTTTTGTCTTCTACGTTTTGTCCCCCCGTTTTTCTCACAAGAAAATACAGTGTGCTTAAATCCCCCCCCAAGTAAATTCTTTTATCTTTCTCTGCAACGCGCCTGCAAGCACGTCAGGTGCATTGCAATAACTATGAAAAAATATCTTTCTTGCAATATCTTAATCATCTAAAGTTTTTTTGAAGGGCGTACCACGCTTTGTCTTGAACTGCTGCTGGGGCCATTATATTCACGTTACTTGTTGACTAGAACAATGAAATACAAATACAGATTAAAATTACAATAATAACTTGTACAGATTCAAAAAGTCTTGTAACTTGAACAAACAATTCAAGTAGATTCCTTGTATATTTTTCTAGCAATAAACTAAACAGTATCTATTACTCCGAGTAGGGCATAGCTCAATGAAACACGAGCGTGCCCTGAGCTTTACGCTCAGTGCCTCAAAATGAGCGGATTTCCGCTCTAGCTCGCCAAAAAAATAATTGAGCGCCCTCTAGCTCAATTTTCGCTCTCGCTCTTTGCTAAAAAAAAATCTGGATCAAAAACTTGTATTTTCTTGTTCTTAAGTTAAACGCAAGTTTTTGATGGGCAAAGTTGCCAGTTTCGAGACAAAATTCCATTCTGTTTTAAGAAAACAAGTTTGTCAAAATTACTGTCCGATAAATTCGAATGTTTTGGAACAAAAATGAGTCCAGGAATGCTGAACAGACGTTCACATGCAGCAACCACGTGAATCGAAATTTTCTGTGTCGTCTGGACGTCTGCGCATTTCGCATTTCTATAGTTTTTGAATAAACTTTTTGTTCATAGATTGCGTGTTAAGTTTGAATCAAATGGTTCTATTGTTGACTGATAGATGGCGTTAGGGTTCGAGCGAGTCGCTCAGTTGGTCTTCGCTCAAGCTCAAGCTCGCAATTTTTCTAATTGAGCGGCTCTCGCTCGTCGCTCAGTGAAAAACGCGAGCGAGCTCTTTTTTCGCTCTCGCTCAGAGCGCGCTCCGCCCAATTCTGTAATAGTATTTAGTATTATATAGTATATATAGTATTATATAGTATATATAGTATTATAGTAATAGTATTACTATTCATGACAAAATGTGATCAAATGAATATTCTTATTGGTTGAGATAAGCTACACCCTCCTAGAACAAAAAAATTCTATGCTTTAAAAATGTGATCGTATATTTTTAACTTGGCTTAAGTTAAAAAAAAAAACAAGAAAAAAAATGCTGGAATTCGGTTCTTCGGAAATATTGAACTTACAATATTTTCTAATTTGAGTAAGAAAAATTTATAAGATATTTTCGTAAGTTCAAGACTAGAAAATATGCCAAGGCTAGAACATAGGCGTAGAGTTCTCTAAATCCCGGGTGGGGCGGGGGCCAAACAAAATTCACCATCCCCCTCCAGGGCCCCAAAAATTTGCCCGTAGGATATTAAAAAATTTCAACCAACTTTCAAACTGTTGAAAGTGAAACTGTATTGAAACAACAAGCGCATGGTGCATTGATTCATAAGGAGGAGGACAAGGATTCAAGGAATGAAGTGTTCTGGATTTTAGATAACTGGATTAATAAATAATATTGAATATTGCACCTGCTTAAGCTTAACAAAATCATTAATTCCTAAGAGTCAATTGGCTTTACATTTGACTTGCCGTTTGTGGCATTTGACATAGAAAATGTTCGCATACGCAAGTGAACTTTGGCAATGAAATTATCTAAACGCACGTCCAAATCAAAAGTTTTAACGATATCACGGTGAGTGTTTAGTAGAGCGACGGCGTTCAATCTTTTCTGAGTCATTGTTGAGCGTAGGTAACTTTTGAGTCGCCTTAAACCGGAATATGAACGCTCAGCGGTGCAAGTCGTGACTGCCATAGTAAGAACGATCTTGACTAGCTTGACAACTTCGGATGCTAAAGAGCGAATACCCCATATGATGATCCATCTTGAGGAAGTCGAGAAAGTCCTGAAAATCTTTAATCTCTTTTTTTCACTCTTGGCTGCATCCAGTGCAATATTTCGATGAAGTAGGAGTCGCTGATAATCTTCAAAATCATTCTGATAGAATTCCTCTAAATATTCAACTCCAGTTTTCCCAATGAGAAATTCTTCAACTTTCTTCAAATGAGTCGTAGTCGAACTTGGTTCGAAACGGTCCGAAAGCCCAACAATGACTCCGTCGTAAGCAGCGAAGTAAATCTTGCGATACATTTCTTTCGGCGTAGAGGGGAAATAAGCTGCTGCCGATCCAGTGCGTCTCGCCGGAGGTCTTCTTTGACGGGGCAATTCCGGCTCATCCAAATCATAAAATTTTGCTGAAGCTTCAGCCGACGTCCACAGGACATCAAAACGTTCTTCGGATCTAGCATCTATGAAAACCTTTTTCAATGCTTCAATAACGGCTTCTGCTCGCTGGAAATTTAACTGGGCTCCTTGTAACTGGGTGTTTGCATCCTCCAACGTTGTAAAAATTTGTCGCAGCATTTCGAGTTTAAAAGATGTGTCAAATCTCTGGAACGATGCTAAAAATCCTGCAGCTTCGGCTTTACATTTGACGAAATCTTCATTTGTTTCAAGGTCTTGTAGCCATTCAATGAGGGAAGAATAATTACTAGTGATGGATATGATTGATATCTTGCGCATAATAAACCGAGTTGGACAAAAGGGACGAAACGATGTTCCATTGGCATCTGCATTATCATTTTGATCCTGGAAGTTATGGAACCAAGCTAAGCGCTTTGGAGATCCTCTGGCAAATGCAATGAAATTCTGCACAAGAGACATGGTGTTGGCAATATTGGTATTCCTGGAAACCTCAGCCTGCACGACAAGATTCAATGAATGAGATCTACAATGAACAAAAATGCGCACGATGTTCTGTTTGCATGATACGAGTCTTTAAACCCGAAATATCGCCAGCCATAGCACTAGCGCCATCGTAACATTGACTGCGACAGTTATTGATTGAAATGTTAAACCTTTTCAGGGTGTCCATCACAATATTAAAGAGATCCGCGTTTTTGGTTGTGGCCGTTTCATAAAATCCTAAAAAATCTTCATAGATTTCAAAGTCGTCATCGACTGTTCGAAAGCATATGGAAACCTATTCATTGAAATATTTCATTTTTATTAAAATTTTCTAAGTTCAAATTTACTATTAATTCGTACCTGTTCCTTAGCTGATATATCTGACGATTCATCAAGCATCAGACCAAAGTAAACTCTACTTTGCAAAGTTGCAACAATGTCCCTTTGGGTTGCAAGAGAAAAATCCGTGATGATTTCATTACAAATTTCGGGTGAAAGCCATTTGAATTTTTCTGGCCTTTCCAACCATTTTTGCAATGGAAGATAATCCAAAGATCTCTCGATAAGTAGTTGGCGAAGATTAGATGTCTCTTCTGTTTTGCCTCGAATTGCTAAGCCTTGCAAGCACAAGTATCGTATACTCGAAAAGATTCGCTTCAGTGCACTTCTGTTATCTTCCATATCCCTTTTAAGAATATTTGAGAAAGTGGCAGCTGTTAAACGAAATGAATGAATATTTCAATAAACCACTTTAGTAATAAATAATCAAAATACAAATAATAAAGGCTTACAAATTGGGGTTTTTTCAGCATCAAGTAGGCCGGAAACGGCGGCTAGGTGAAGAGCAGATCGTTCATGGATTTTAAATCTCTCGATAGCATCTTTCCATCTATCAAATCCCTTTTCTACAAAAGCTTGAAATGCATCCTTCTCTCTAGATTCGCGAGGCAATGGGAGCCCTAATTTGGAAGCCTGAGTACAAATTTTGCAGTAAACTTTCAAAGTTTCTATACGGTATTCTATCCACGAAAATGTCTCTGTCCATTTCGGAATGAACCGCCGTCCATAAGGCTTTTGTTTAGATTTTGATGCAGAAGCTTCTGCAACAGCACGAGCACAAGCACAATGAGATTGACTCAAAGGTATTACATCACTCAGGCTATCTGAAACTAATAAAGAGCTATGAGCTGACAAATTGACAATGAATGTTAAGAGCTAAGAATAAAAAAAATAATGTTACGAGTAAAAATACCTTGGTCTGTTAACCCAGATGGTACTGGTTCATTAAAATCTTCGTGAACGTCAACTATTTCTTCACTGTTACTACACGGGGATACTGTAACAGCTGGTACTGATTGAAAATCAGAACTGTTTTTCTTTGATCGGATAACGAATTTATCCATTTCACCAAAAAAACTTGCAAACCAATCTAAATATTACACGTCACTACTCACTTACATGACGTAAGACGTACACTATTACACTAGTAAATCACAAACACTATGGCTGTTCAGCAAGCCACAAATTTACTGAAACACTCCGCAGTTTTCACGTGCATTGTGCTCTAATTAACAAGGAAAATTCAACTCTAGAAATTTGAAAGAGCAGAGCAGAAGAGAAGTAAAGAAATAAACAATAGGTGTCCCAGCGTTGCCAGTTTAAATTTCTTATAGCCAACACGTCTACTACTCTACTTTAATATTTTTCAGTAAAATAGTAAAAAAATATGGTTTAAAGACGAAAAAGCGTAATTATATTTTCATTTGATTTAAAAAATACATTTTTTGGAGGATTTCCCGGTGGGGGCCAAATTTTCCCGGTGGGGGCGGTCGCCCCCACCGCCCCCGGGGTGTCTACGCCTATGGGCTAGAATACGGCCTCTGTTCGTAGACATGATGGAGTCAATACTAATATTACGTAAAAAACTCAACCCAATTTATAATGAATAAGTTTAGTAAAGTATTACTTAACTACGCGTTTCTCAGACTGGATATTAAAATAGTATACTTAACTAAACTTTACTTTTTAAAATAAAATATTGTTGAATAGTAAAAAAAAAATAACATTACTTCATAAATACGTAACTTAAATACAGAACCTAAAAATATCTAACCGTTTCTACGTTTGAACCATAAAACTCGTGCATAGAAAACTAGTACTGTACTACTGAGCTATCCCATGCTACACTGCAAAAAAATTTTACTTTACTTGACTAAAATGAACTTTATGCAAAAAAGTGTAGCATAGTATAGTATAGTGCAGAAAAGAACAGTGAAGTATAGCATAGTAAAGTATACCATAGTAAAGTATATCATAATACAACAAAGCATAACAAACTATAGTCTAGAAGTAAACAATACTTAAGTATAGTATAATATAGTAAAAAGTATTACTTAACTAACTATTCCTCGGACAGCAATAGAAATACAACACTAAACTTTACTTTTTTAAATATTTATTGCTGAATAATAAGGTAAATATTAAATTTACTTTATTCAACTTAGTTATTAACTTAACAAAGTAAATTCAACTACATAAAATTTTACAATTATACAACAGCTTGATTTGAAACTAAAGCCTAATTCTTAGCAATCCAGTGCTATACTACTTAGCTACCCAACAATACAATTATATGATTCTTTACACATAGTTAAACCAATCTGAACATGTCATTTAATAACGACTAATAATAATAGATCCATTCGTAGAAATAATCGAATCAACTAGTATTACGTTAAATACACAAACCAATTTAACCAAAATAATTTTAGTGAAGTATTACTTAAGTACATGTTTGCCAGAATAGAAATAGAAATACTACACTTTACTAAATTTTAGTTTTTAAAGTGTAATAATTGTAAATAATAATAAATAAAGAACAGTTTAGTATATTTTTGTCTCTTACAAGTTAAGTAATAACAAAGTTACTTTAGTAGGGTAAAATAGACTTTATCCGCAAAAAGATGTCTTGGTAACGTCACAATGTTCAATTATATAGTTTTCCTGTTTTCAATTGAATTAACACCAAATATTAAAGAAAGTTAATATTGTGTTAATTTTGGATCTTTTTTATCAATCTTTGCAGAATATACTTGATAAGAATATCGTCAAAGCTGCACAGCCAATGGAACTGGAGTACAATTGAATTCCAGATGTGGAACAAAATAAAGATCGTTACTGTAACAGAATTCCCATTCTGCAATCATGGCTTCTTCACTTTCTCTTCCCCACATCCCTCGCCACATAGACTCCACTAGAACCCACCATAATACTACAAGCAGCAACAGAATAGACCTATTTCCCCATTGACTCTCTAAAAGACACCTGCGCCGCCCCAAGACATATTCTTACATCAGCCGACTAACACGGGAGCACCTTCGTCTGGCAGAAAACTTCCAGAACATCTTGCTACCTGTTTTCACACCTAGAATGTTCTTGCACCTCCACCACACGCACCAGAATATTCAACCCCATTTTAGATTAAGATCACAATGCATAAATAACCCTTAGATTTGGAAATATTTTCACTAATTATTCACTTAAATCCTAGTTAAGTGACCTGTCTGAACTGTCACCACCGTTCGGGGGTGGCTTTTACACAGGACTATTAAATTAAATTATATTATATTTTTTTACGCTTTCTCCCGTAAATCGTACGGCCTAAAACTATAATTCTTTTCACCCCTACATTACTCATCCTAGCGGATGTGTACCCCTTAACCTCCCTAATATTCGACTTAAATGAGTTGACAGAACTGTCAACTCGAGTCGGGGGAGTGGGGGTGGCTTTTGCACGAAGCATTCTCTCCCTATTGTTTTCTTTATTCAGGTCCCGGCCGCATCTCTTCCATATAAAAAGGACGTGACTTTCCTCTCATAGCCAGTTCCTTCCGGGCTCCCGACGAGTTCCTTTTAGTTTCCTTTCCGGTTCTATCTCGAATTTTTTCAAGCTCTGCGACCTTACAGCTCTGTTCAAAGTACAAGTTTAGTTTAGTTAACTTAATTCGGTGAATTGGGTATTCCTTCTCACTTTGTTCAACCGTTCCCAATTGGAATGTCAAACCTCATCTAACTTATAATTGTAGACTTAGACTTGGTAACCAATACATTTGCATTGTGAATCAGCCTTCTCTGTTATTTATTTTAAACTGCTCTTAATTTAATTATTCCTTAGAGGAAAGAATGAAGAAACCCATTATCCCTTTACATAACCCTCACATCGAAACGATAGCACCGGAAGATAGCATGTACACAAATTTCAACGTCTTTTTTCGCTCACTGTCGGAAAAAATTGCACACAAAGACTTTTGTCTGATACTGCTTGTTCGTCATCTTCCATTTCTCTCACTTCTCATGTCGATGATGAAGATATTTGCGACTTTTGAGTCTGGACTCTTGGATTATTTCAAACTTGCTACTCAAGAGAATGCTGTTTGTTTTCCATATTTGGAAAAATTTGCATTAGGTCTTTTAGCTATAATGGCCTATTCTGCATCTGCACACCAGTTTTTAGCTGCCGTTTGGAATACTCTGGGGCGCAAGAATAGAACAACACAAGATATTTTGGCTGCAAAAGTGGTTTTAACATGCAACATGCATCTCTCTCGACCAATGCTTTTGTAGTTTTTCTTTTCCACTTGTGTTACGTTGTTAACATTGTGACTGTTGTATTGTTGTGTTAACCTTAATCTTAACTAACATTACATTTTTTGCTTTTTGTTTAATTTAATCACTTAACCTATGTGAAAAAACAATTAATGTTATAATCAAGATCTTGATTTTTTTAACGTAACGTAAGAAATAAAGTTTAATTTATGTTAACTTGCTGTTTCTAATAACACGTTTATTTAACGGATAACATAAACGTTTAAAAAAATTTATATAACAGAACATCACTAGAAATCACCTAATGACGGAAGCTATCAGATAATCTACGATACAGAAAAATTAAAAAGTGCGCACCAAAACTATATTATACTGGATATTAAGTAATATAGGCATTCTAGGAAACGAGAAGGCGGACCAGCTAGCCACAAAATAATCATCAAGCATCTACGCCAATAGTATAATACACAATATTCTATGCATAAATGAACAAGAATAAATCAAACGAGAGCACATGAGAAAACAAACCATAGAAGATTTGAAGTATGGAAATGGTAAGCAAAATATTCACCTGAGATCCGGAACTGGCATGCATAAATGACCAACACAAATCAAGGCAAGTAACAAGACTCCTCTTCAGGCTGTAAAATGTAGGAACAACCCCACCCAGGATGAAGGTTGTCACATAGGCAACCTTCCTTTAGGTGGATTGTCAATCACGGAAGTAAAAATAATTGTAAACCTCTCCCCTTTTACCTTCATTCTTTCGTATAAAAATGCACGATTGCAACAGGATAATCAGAGTTGTCTCAGTGTGCTGAGAAGACTCGTCTATTGCAAATATAAGGCATCAGAAACTTTACAAAGATAAGAGCTGGACACAACAGGCTAGCTGCACATCAAGCCTGATTCCATCCTGACTAGATCCAGCTTGTCCACATTGCAGGAAACTGAAACCACAGAACATGTCATACTGTAAGGACTCTGGAATTTAAAAAAAAAACATTTTAACTTAAGTTGTTATGTTGAATTGTGTAAGCCATTGTCCCTTCCATTGACCCTTTTTTTTCTCCCCTCGCTATCGATCTTATCGTTTTTATTACCTACTTCCGCTTGACCGAAGCGTCAGTGCCTTGCGATACCTTTTGACCTCCACACGAGTACACATTTCTGCGTGAACTGGTGGTCTATGCTTTCTCTTTTTCGGCCCACGCCAACGTTAGCGTCCCAAAACCTAGGGAAAGTATAAAACAGACATCTTCTTCGTAACCCGAGACAGTCCCTTTTTAGCAATCGGTGGAACTGCTGCGTGTTGTTCTTTGTGTTCCCCATTGTAGTGCTTGCTTGCTGAAGGAAATATACGTTTTGGGCAAACTCTCGTTTTATGCGTACGTGCTCCCCGGTATACCACCGCTCCCCATTGCAGCACCGATCCACGCTTCCGGCTCCGACATCTTCATTTCTACTGCTAGCAACGAGACATCGACATGGATTCCCGCTCCCGGTAAGTAACTTTCCAACCATCCTTGTTTACTTCCTTACCCCACTTCATATCCGGGCAGCTGACGTGACTGGCTGACGGATCATAACAAAAAATAATCATTTACCAACCACGCAAATGCTGACCAGAATACTTTTCTATTGTGACTAACAAAATTTGTACGCTCCCGTCCTCCCTTTTGTGTGCAATTAAATCAGTCACGGCAGACGTGACAGATCAATTATTGCAATACTTAAAGATGCCCTGCCACAGAACTAGAAAAAAACAGAAATATGTAAAATTCTCACGATAAACCAACTACAGCATAACTTAGAAAATGTACTTAAATTAAACACTAACCTACTTTCCCAGCTGGGCCTCGGTAAGATTCATCAAGGAATCTGGCTGGATAAAGCACCTATGAAAACAAAGCAAAACATGATTTCCAAATGTATGACTTAAAACAGCAATTACAGCAAGTAACGACCAGGACATGACGCAATGTAAAAATTACAATTACCAAGAGCTCCAGCACGCCAAGACGCCATGACAGCAGCACCAACTAGGATGTTACTAAAGGCTAGCACAAACCCAAAAAACTGAGAAAAATCTGGTCACCAGATGCCCAGTCCTCAGTACCCCCTACGGGTTTTCCAATAACAAATTTATTCTGAATAAAAACTCGAATAACCTTTATTTCCTTTATATCCTTTTTCTTTAGTTCCGAATAATTTTCAGCCCTATTAAAAATCGTATAACTAGTCATATAAGCGTATAAACTAAAAAAAATAACTTGAAAATGAGAAAATTCCACGTTTTAGGCTTTGTTTGGAATTGTTGATTTTGTTTAGCACTTGAAAATAGTCAAATGACCGAGTATTGTCTGCTACAATATATTAGTTATAAGCTATTTTAAAAGTATTTGGAGTTAACCACCACACAAGTTTTGTGTGTTGATTCCTCTGACACGTTTTAAATCTTTTCAGAATAAAGTATATCGTTTGTTGCTTCTGGAAACCAGGTAATATAAATTGTAAAACATGCTTGTAACACATACTACGAAGTAGTATATTATGAAATGTCATGCGCCTCCAATTGCATTTGGGAGCGCATCGTAACCTTTGTGAAATGTTAGGATTTGTTTTTCATTTCCTTACTATCCAATGTTTCACACCCATCGTTTCTCCATTAGTATAGTGTAAGTATTTCTCATATTAACAATGTATTAATTGTTAACCACCGAAATAAACGAAGTTGGAATGTGGTTAACTCAGTGACAAAAAGGCCACGCTGCGATGTATTACACGAACACGAGGTTACAAACACGAAAAAAGGGAGCGACAGGTCACGACTGTCCACCACGACGAAAACGAATAAGACTGCCCTCGTTGCTGCTTCTCCCTCCGTCTTCGACTACGGCGGAAATACATGAGGGAGGGGGAAACAAAAGAAGGGTTCTAATGCGAAATAGAGCTTTAGGTGTGAAAGGGGGTAAATGAGGTGGCGGAAATGTAAAGGAGGGTAATCTAGTAGCAAAACCAAGAGATATTAGTTTAGCCAAGGTCAGACAAGTTCAGACTTGTCTGCTCCTCCGCAATTGGACGATCACACACACACACACACACCTAATTAATGTCACTTTTGTTGTATTTTGTGGTATAACGGAATTCTCATTCCACAAGCAAGACTTCTTTATTTTCTCTCTTCCAAATCCCTCGTCAGACAAATGTAATGAAACGTATATCAAAGCTATTTCTTCTCTTCTCATTCTATCTGGTCTTTTCTTAAACATTTCACGCCAAGTTTCTGTTGTAAGTCAATTTTACAATAAACTGTCCTTTCTTTAATTGAGTACGTGTCTGTTTGATGCCCCCTAGTGTACGTAAACTGTGAGTAAAAGTGCCACATTTAAATTTAAATTTTACGTGATAACGACATCGTATCCTTTAAACATACTGAACAAAAACCAACCATAAAACTACCAAAAGCAGCAGAACAGAACAAACAGACCTATTTTTTGTTTACTTACCAAGAGACACCTGCGCTGCCCGAAGACATATTCTTACGTCAGCCGAGTAACACAGAAAAAACCTTCGTACATGCCAGGACCGCACAGAGCCTTGACGCCACCCGTGACAGCGCCTAATTGGCACCCTCATAACCTGTGTTGATGCACAGTATTTTAAAATATATATCTCGATCGTTTGGGGCCTTCTGGCTTGTGGCTCCAGGGACAAAATGTCCCGTTCAAACTCCCTCTGGGCGGGCCTGACCTAGGAGGGAACTTTCAGAACATCTCCCAAACTGTCTCTCAAGTTTAGAATATTTTTTTTATTTACACCGCACGTGAAAGAATATTAAATCCTTTCTTAGATTAAGATCCCAATGCATAAATAACCCTTATATAGAAATATTTTTAATTAATTAATTATTTTAACTGAGGTAACTGACCTGTCCGAACTATCACCACAGTTCGTGGACGGGTTTAACACAAGGCTATTGAATCCTAATTTACACCTCAAACTAATACTTTTTCTTGTAAATCGTACAACCTATCGTAAATCGATAATTTTTTTCTCCCTTCCATCACTCATTCAAGCGGATGGGTACTGGAATGCCCTGGCAATGCCGCCCGGGTATTGGCAAAACTTCCCCCTCTCAGGCGAAACAGTGCAGCCCACACCTAACTAGGCGATGGGTCCCATGTAGTTTTTGGGCCCAAAACGAATACAAAGATCGCTGCCTCTCAACTTCATTCACAACGCAGTTGGTTTGTTTGTTTTTTCTCACCAACACACCTTCATAAACAGTAAGCAGCAGTATTCGTGTGCGTAGTTTATCCAGCTTTCCCCGGCGCACCTTGGCATCACTTGTGAACCATCCCAAACCGTCACCGCGTGGCTGCGCACAGTACTACCTCTACACCGTCTACAATTGGCACTCGCTGCGCACAGAACTCCCCCACGTGTGTCCTCAACGTGTGGGCTTTTGGCCCTAAATTTTTCAACGGCATAGGCTGCCAGGTCACCGGGATTACAGTGCATGATACATCGAACTGACAGTGGTCCTCCGTACACTTCACTGCTACTACACTCAGACATTCGGTTCTATACTCATATTCCCTTTCCCGTCCACCGTGCCCAACCGTCATAACCATGCCCCGAAGGCATTTAATTCCTACGAAACCACACTAAAAATTCGATTTCCACGAGTTTAAGGATTCCTTTCAGCTTTAGCAACGCCAATGGTCGATTTTCCTCCATTGTCTACAATTTACACCGTGCTCCGGCAAGCCGACCCCACCGCTTTCAGGACCGACTTTCTCCTCTCATATCTGTCACGTGCCACGCTCCAGGCCATTTGCACGATGGGTTTGTCAGACATTCCACTCACCGACCCTGTTTTCATTATCGCCAAATTCGAAGAGCAATGTAACACCGGCAGAAACAGCCATGTGTGGCGCCAGCAGTTCTCGCTCCGTCTTCAACGGGAGAAGGAATCTGCAGACAGCTGGGTCAGTTAGTTGCGTGACCTCGCTCGGAAATGCGAATTTGACGCAGATTGCTGCAACAAATGCCAAGACATTTTACATCCAGAGATTGCTGGGACAGAATATATATGGCGTTCATGACGATGACGTCCGACGGAAACTAGTCTAAAAGTGTGCCTCACTAAACCCTCGAGCAAGCTTTAAAAACACTCCGCACCGCCGAGGCAACTCTTATTCAGGTGTCTAACCTAAGTTAAAATGTAGTGGCGTCGATACAGCAACTCAAACAAAACAGCAAGCTGGACGCAAAATCAACCTCCCGCACATCACACCAATCACGTCAGCGAGTCCCACGACGGGGCCCACGAGCAGGCCTCCTCCACCTAATGGATGCTGGAATTGTAGATCCGACTCGTTCCACCGAAGAGCAGACTGCCCAGCCAGCGGCAAAGAATGCAAATGCTGCGGAAAACTAAGACAGTTCCAAAAAGAGTGCTCTAAAAACGTTCCCAAAACGGATGTAGCAGGAAGTATCTCCATCGGATCTATATTGTCGGGTTAGCTCATTTACGGCAACCTTACGCCAGTAGGCTTAAGTGTCGCCACAGGGGTACTCTTCCTGCTCGACACCGGAGCCTCGATCGACGCCATGCCACGATCTCTACATCAAAAGCTTTTCAGCAACATGGCCCTTCGTTCCGACTTACTTTGAGCCTGTAGAACCAATGTACTTTGTCGCTTAGTGCCGGATGCTAAGAAATGCAAATGTGCGATGTCAATGGACTTTGCCACTCTGGCCGGATGCCAGAGGACTAAAAAGCCCGTCTATGGCCGGCCAGAGGGGAAATCCAATGTAGTGATTCAGACTAGTTGTTAGTACTGTTACTGTGTAATGCTGTGTGTGTGTGTCGTGTAAGCTGTCTATGACTAAATACATATCCTAACTCAGTGAATCTGTTACATGATGGAGATGCTCCTGCGTTTTTCACTGATCAAATGCTAGTTTTAACTCGGGCTGGCGTTCGCTGTGAGGGGTCTCTGGAAAACGGAAACGGCAATTTATTGCCGGGCCCGAGGCCACAGCAAAGGTCAGGGAGAGCGTGTATTTTACAGTGAAGTGCGGGTCGTCGATCGCGATCAGGGATTGCGCACGCGTCAGGCAGAGTTCAACGACCGCGAGTGGCTTATCCCGCAGGTGTCAGTCTCCAGTGTCAAGGATAGTATCGACACACAGGACGTCTCAGCGGAAGCGAAGACGTTCGGAGGAAAGTCGCAGTGGAGCGGAGGAAGTCGTACGACCAAAATTCACTCGGAATGCAGGGGTTGGTTACCGGAAACCGAGTGATGCAGCAGTGGTCGGTGCGGGCGGGTTCTGCTGACGTAAGACACACGGTTAGCGTGGCAGCCGATACCACTAGGGTCATCAACCGATCGTTGGTTACCAACAGTGGACAGCTTTTGGAAGCGAAGGACGACGAGGAGCGAGAGGTAGGCTTGGAAAGAAGAGGCACGCGTGAAGGCCGTGGGATCACCAAGCCGACAGTCTCTGGAGGATCCTAAACTCGAGTAGGACCCATTTTCGGAAGAAGAGGAAGACTGTATGCCTTGAGGCGAGAAACGCCCGCCTGGAGCACTGGGAGAACCTGACGGTCCAAGTAGCCGAGACGGACGATGAGCCAGCGCACTACATAGAGGTACATGGGCTCAAGACGCTGTTCCTGAAGCAGTTCGTGGCGGTAAACCTGAAGCGGCAGACGGAAAGAAAGCTGTGCATGCGATTACAAGGGAAGGAGGAAGACATCACGGAATACTACCATGATGTTATAGATATGTGTCGCATTGTTCAGCCAGACATGGCTGAAGAGGTGCACATAGATCACCTGTTTAGGGGCTTAGCCCGGCCCTCTACGAGAGGCTTTCCGTGTCAGGCATCAAATCGTGTGAGGAGCCTCTGGTAGAGGCGAGACTTCACGCGGATGCCCTAAAAACCACCTATTAGAGGGTGTGCGAGGATGCGCGTAGAGAGCGCGAGAAGCCTGCAATCGGGACAGTAGACCTTGACAAGGTGCAAGACCTACAGCGCCAGATTCAAGAACTGAGGGACGAGCTAGCCTGAGCAGGAGATCCTTCGAAGAGGAAAGAGAAAGAAGGAGGAAAAGCAAATGGAACAAGAAGCCGAAAAAGAACAATCTGATTTGTTGTTTTAATTGCAATAAAGAAGGACACATTGCGAGAAGCTGCCAGAAAGAAAAGAAGGAGAGGGAGAAGAAACCTATGAAACCCAATGGGGAGGAGCCTAAGGCTGCCTGCGTTGTGATTGGCGAAGACCAGACTACGAGAATGACCAATGGCGATTGTCAGCAGACCGAAGAAATTTTGATTGGTGGACGACCAGTCAATGCATTGGTTGACACGGGAGTAATAATTTCAGTCATTTCGCCATCATTAGCGGGTAAATTGAAGATGAAAACCGTCCCGTGGGAAGGACCGATGGTCGTGACGGCTGATAAACAACCGATGAACCCGAAGGGAAAGGTTTCCCTAACGGTTACGAGTAAAAACGCGTCCGTGGAGGATGAAGCTTTGGTCCTAAAGACTTTTGGACGAGATCTTATCATGGAATCAGGAGCCTGCAATTACAAAACAATCTAGTAAAGCTGTTTTGATAGCTAAAAATTCATTTTAGCGATCGTTACACCGCATGGCCTGTACCAGTTCCGGGTAATGCCGTTTGGGCTATGCTCACCTCCAAGCACATTCTAACGGCTAATGGATCTGGTGTTGGCAGGATTGAAATGGACCGATTCCCTGGTCTACATGGATGACGTGGTCATCTTTGGAAAGGATACCAAGGAGCATTTGGAGAGACTAGGAAAAGTCTTGTCGTGCTTCCGAAACACTAATTTAAATCTGAATATGGAAAAATGTTCCTTCGGGAACGAGAGTGTGTGGATGCTGGGCACGTGGGAAGTAAAGCTGAAATCAAACCTGACCCGGAGCACTGTAAGGCTATATAAATGTTCCCGGTGCCGAACCTCAATGCCAATGAAAAGGCGAAGAGGAAGTGGATGTAGAGCTTTGTAGGCCATTGCTCATTTTATCGCAAGTTTGTTCCGAACTTCACCCAGGTGGCGTACCCGCTTACGGTAATGGAAGGTAAAGGGGTTTTTCGTTGAAGAGAACCGAAACGAAACGGTTTCGCTGAGCTCAAGGATGCACTGGTGAAAGCAACGCAGCTTGCTAATACGGATCATTCCAAGAATTTCGAAGTGCATCCTGATGCTTGTGGTTACGGCATAGGGGCGGCGCTGATGCAAGAAATAAGTAAGCACCCCATGCCAATTTGTTTCGTTAGCAGAGTGTTGAACAAGTCGGAGAGAAATTACATAATAACGGAAAAGAGTGCCTCGCTATTGTATGGGTTGGAAATAAGTTTCGGTCATACGTTTTGGGTACCAAAATGGTGGTAAAAACCGATCATCATGCCTTATGTTGGCTTATAATCAAGCAGGAGCTAAGCGGCTGGCTTGAGAGATGGAGTTTGTCGTTGCAAGAGTACGACATTTCCATCCGCTACAAGAAAGGAAGCTTGCACGAGGAGGTAGATGCCGTATCGCGTTACCCTATACAAGAAAGGGGTGAGGAAGAGTGATGGGTCAAGCAAGTAATGACGAAGATTAGAACCACCCAGTACGGAAACTTCATGCTGAAGGAGGGCTTGTTGTACCTGAGAACAATCACGTTCGGGCAAGAGTTTGATCGACTTTGTGTGCCACCGGAACGTCGGAAGGAGGTATTGTCGTGGGTTCATGATGGACCCACGGCTAAGCACCTGAAGCAAGCAAAGAATCTGGATAGAGCTATGCAGAGATTTTATTGGCCGAAAATGGACAGTGTGGTTATCCGTTATGTCAAAAGCTGCAAGAGTTGCCAGACCCGGAAGCCGGATAAAGGGAAGAAAAGGGGGCTGATGGAGATAACGCAGGTAGGGAGACCCTTCGAGCATACCAGCATTGATGCCCTTGGCCCGTTCCCACAACCACTTCATGGCCGTAGCAACCAGCAAAGAGGAGTCGGTATTCCATTCGTACGCGGGATTGGATCCAAATCTGGGGATATCACCTGATCGGCAGCTGTTCGTCGAGTTCAACGTGGACGAAGCCCGGAAATGCGCTCCCTACATGGGCAGTGTGTGCCTCTTATTGAAGCCGATTGACCGAAAAGGAAGGAGGAAGAACTGCATGGCGGGGGGGATGTAGCGCCAATGTACTTTTTTGCTTAGCGCCGGAAGCTAAGAGAGGCAAATATGCGATGCCAATAGACTTTGCCACTCTGACCGAATGTCAGAGGACTTAAAAGCCCATTTATTGCCGGCCAGAGGGGCAGGCCAATTTAGTGATTCAGACTAGTTGTTAGTGCTGTTACTGTGTAATGCTGTGTGAGTGTCGTCAACGTTGTCTATAACTAAATGCATCACTTAACCCTCTGAATCTGTTACAAGCCGTAACGGCTACAGGGGATAAAATTACATCGTTTAGCAGTTTTCAGGAAAACATCAATGTGAGATCCGGTGACCAACACACGAACGACCATCCATGTCCTACACAACCTCCAGCAACCCGTTCTATCCAAGGAAACGCAGAAGTAGCTCGGCATCCTACCTGCAGACTATCCGTAATGGCGGATTTATTCAGCCTCTCTACATCCGAGGAGCAAAAAAAGGAGAAAAACTTCCGTCCCTGATGGCAGTTCACCCTCCCATATTTGACGGGGTCTGCCGGCCAATAGCAGGACCTCATGCCATTTTAGGTTAGCGGGAGGAGCCAGCCCTTCCGCTATGAGAGGTTCACAAAAAATCACGCTACCGGGGGGTTGCAAAATAACCTGTTACTTGTCTTGAAGCGTAATACCTTATCGCATATAAAAAACAAGGTCTAGACTTACCCCACCCTGCCCCGTCGTGTTCATTACTCCGTCTACTCTACCCCTTTTAAAAAAGGACGCATTACCCCGCCAATAGATGGCTTTAAAAATTAAATCGGTATTTGCGGTGTTTGTCACCAATTGCAAAGTTTTGGTCAGACAAAATTACGCAGTTTACAGCCGACGAGTTCACTTCATTCCTGGGTGACTGTAGGCCATGGCACCTCCTCCTCCAGATACCATAAGTCGAACAGATTTGTGGAAGTCACAGTCAAATCGTCTGATGGTCGCGCAATGACCATTAAAAACAGTGATACGGCTATCAACACTTCCCTAGCTATCGTTCCTGTGTTACTTCAAGCTAACGGGGTGGAAATAGAAACTTTCGCTTTTTTAGATCCAGGAGCGACCGTTAACTTAATTTGAGAGGATATAGCTAAACAGCTCAAATGCAAAGGGAATGCAAAGAATGTATTCTTTGGCTCATTTCACGGCCAAGACCCACAGTTTCAATCAACTACGGTTAGTATGACTGTGAAGGCTCGTGATAGATCTTTCGAATCGGATTTAAAGCAGGTCTCTACTGTGCCGACTCAGTACCTAAAGTTACCATGCCCACCGAAGGAGTTAATGGAGATCCGAAGTCGTTACCCTCATCTCAAAGACGTAAAACTGGTTGATGTTGGAGAACCAACCATCCTTATTGGTGCGGGAAACCAATGGCTGCACTTACGTCTCGATGAAAGACTACCTCCTGTTGGAACCGACGCTTCCTTTGGCTTATTGGCGCCATTTGGTTGGACTTGCGTTGGCGATCTAACATTAGGGAAGCAGAAACATGATTCAACGGTTTGTCGCTCGAACAAACCCTTACTGACGGTGCAAAAACTCTGCTACTATGTACAAGAATCACCGACGGAAGCACTACTTTTGCGCCAAATTGAGAAATTGTGGGAAAAGGAAAGCTTTCCAATTGTAACTCCAGCTCAACCGCTAGAATCAACCGAGGATAAACTAGCGAGGAAGAAATTCGATGCAACTATTCAACTCGACGGAACCAGGTATGAAGTAGGTCTACCATGGGTTTCAGATGGTATCGCATTACCCGACAATTACAATAGTGCATTGCGTCGACTTCTCTCGATCGAAAACAAATTTGTTCACAATTCTAATTTTGCTGAGAGATACAAAGCCGTAATCGATGACTATGTAGCAAAGGGATTCGCTCGGCCTCTCAAAGAAAGTGAAGTGAAGGGCACCTTTGGGAGAAATTGGTACCTTCCCCATCATGGAGTCGTAAATCCTCGGAAACCTGAAAAGGTTAGAGTGGTCTCTAAGAGAGAAAAGTCGGTGTCCCTATCTGGGGATATTCAACAAATGTTTCTTCAAGTTGGCGTGAAGAAAGAAGACCGTTCCGCCCTACGATTTCTATGGCGTCCACCTGGCTCTCGAAAAAGACCCACCGTATATGAAATGCAGCGACAAATCTTTGGATCAGTTTCATCCCCTTTCATCTGCTCCCAAGTCCTACGACATATCGCTGACCTACATCGTGAAGAATTTTCTGAAGCCGCTGAACGAGTCTACAAGAACTTCTATGTAGATAACCTTCTGGATTCTTTTTACACCGAAGAGGAGGCTAGTCGAGCGGTAAAATATTCTAGAGCATTGCTAAAAAAAGGGAGGATTCCATCTGAACCAATGGCTCTCTTCATCTCGACGGGTATTGTCACGTGTACCAGAAGGTGATCGTAATCAGCCTCGCCTGAATTTGGATCTAGAGGATTTGCCCACGGAGAGAACCTTAGGTGTTTTATATGACAGCGAAAGTGACCGATTCATCTTTTATGTTAAAACCGACGTCGAAGCGAGTACTAAGCGTCGGATCTTGAGTGCTGTGTCTACCTTGTATGACCCACTGGGTTTTTAATCACCAGTGATCCTTAGTGCCAAAAGAATTCTACAATAATTGTGGCTTGTCGGTGTTGACTGGGATGACCAAGTTCCCGAAGTAGTTCAACACCAGTGGAACAAGTGGACTACTAATTTTAGCCAGCTCGAAGCGTTCAAGATCCCGCGAGCTTTAACTTCGTCTAGTGACATCCAAGACATTCAGCTGCATGCCTTTTGCGATGCATCCACCGTTAGGTTTGGCTCGGTGGTATATCTACTTGTAACCTATCGCAATAATATCGTCGCCGTAAATTTCATTACGTGAAAGTCCCGCGTGGCACCCCTTCGTCCGCTGACCGTTCCGAAATTAGAACTCCAAGGAGCAGTTGTGGCACTACGCCTTGTGAAGTTCGTCAAATCGACACTTCGTATTCCAATCAATCAAATCGTCTATTGGTCTGACTCTAAAACTGTCCTTCAGTGGAAAGCCTCAAAGACATGTCGCTTTCAGACGTTCGTCGCTAATCGAATATCTGAAATCTTAGAGCATTCTCAACCAACTGAATGGAGACATGTCCCAGGTATCGAAAATCCGGCTGATGAATGCAGCAGAGCACTTTTTCCTGATGAGATGATGGATAATTACCGTTGGGTTAATGGCCCAGACTTCTTGAAGTAAGAAGAAAACGCCTGGCCGATAACCATTAAACTTCCCGAACCTTCTGTCGAAGATCCAGAGGTATCAGCCACCAACTGGATTGGGTTCGTTTGCGGCCCCGCTGAAGAAAATAGGCTCCGCTCACTTTTGGAACGAAATTCCAACTATGACGTAGTGATGCGAATTGTTGCATGGATTTTTCGTTTTATTTCCAACTCGAAATTCGAAATTGATGGATCATGACAAATCACGCATTGGTGTCAGAAGCATTCAGCACGCTGCTAATCATTGCATCAAATCTGCGAAATTGGATATATATTCCGAAGAAATAGAGGCTTTAAAGGATAAAAGGCCTTTGAAATTGAATTCGACGCTGATTACTTTATCACCATTCCTGGATGAAGAAGGAATACTGCGAGTAGGAGGTCGCTTGAATTACGCCCCCTTTCGTTCGACACCAAGCATCCCAAAATTCTGTCTCACGATCATCCACTCACGCGTTTAATCGTCATGAGAGATCATGATCTCCTGTTTCATCCATCTCCAGAAAGACTGCTCAGCTCAATAAGGTCTCAATATTGGATCATTAAAGGACGAGTGGCTATCAAAAAGTATCTGCACAATTGCTTTACTTGCAAACGCCATAGAGCTACTCCCTGCATTCCTTTAATTGCCCCGCTTCCGCGTCATCGTCTTATTCCGTTCCAACGTTCCATTCACTCATGTGGGTTTGGACTATTTTGGCCCGTGCAACATCACTATTTATCGTCGCAAAGTAAAACAATATGTTTTGCTGATAACCTGTCTCAACACTAGAGCGGTACACTTGGAAGTTGCCGCGTCACTTGACTTATCGTCCTCTTTGATCGCCTTTGCTTCGTTCACCGCCCGAAGAGGTCGCCTGTCAGTCGTGTGTAGCGGCAATGGAACTCAAATTGTTGCTGGGGACAAGGCAATCCAACAAGGCATCGAGCGTCTCAAGGAGCAAAACATCGTTGGTCAAATGGTGAAACAAGAAATCGAATGGCATTTTTCACCTCCATTAGCGTCACATTTCGGAGGCGATTGGGAAAGTCTCGGAAAGTATTCATAGGTGGCTCTGGAAGCCATTGTGGAATCACGTCTGCTTACCAAAGAGATTTTACGTGATCTCGTGATTCAGGCCGAATCGTTATTGAATGGACGTCCACTGACCTATGTCAGTGTGGACCCTCGAGATCCCGAACCACTTACCCCTAATCATTTTTTGTTAGTCCAGAGCTCGCCTAACACCGAAGACGACGTCATCGAGGATGAGAAATTGTATTTTCGAAAACATTGGGAGGCCATGCAAGTCATGACGACCCACTTTTGGCGCCGATGGCTTCAAGAATATCTTCCCACACTCACTGACCGTCGAAAATGGTTTTTCGATAAGAAGAATTTGGTTGTGGACGATACCGTGCTTGTGGTGGCCCCGAATTCTCCTAGAGGACATTGGCTTATTGGTCGAGTAACTCGGATCATTCCCAATCCAGATGGAATCGTCAGGTCGGTGTTCGTCAAGACCTCTACTGGAGAATACCACCGCCCGGTGTCCAAATTATGCCTATTAGAATCTGATGTTACTGATGTATGATTGTTTTCTCTCTGTAATCAGTAACAGGCCCCGTTGTTAACGACAGAAATCGTTAGGAACTAATGCTAATTTAATTTTCGTTTTGTATGTCTGTGTGTGTATGTGTGTGTGTGTGTAAGATCGTGTCATTGCCGAGGGGCAGACAAGTCTGAACTTGTCTGAACTTGGCTAAACTAATACCCTTCGGTTTTGCTATTGGTTACCCTCCCTTACACTTCCGCCACCCCATTTACACCTAAAACTAAATGTTCGCGTTAGCGCCCTTCTTTTGTTTTACCCTTTTTCTGCATTTCCACCGTAATCGAAGACGGAGGGAGATGCGGCAACGAGGTCACTCTGATTCGTTTTCGTTGTGGTGGACAGTCGCAACCTGTTGTTCCCGTTTTCCTCTTTTGTAACCTCGTTCGTGTTTAATACAATCGTAGCGTGGGCCTTTTGGCCACTGAGTTAACCACATTCCGTTTCGCTTATTTCGGTGGTTAACATAGCTACTACAGAAAATTTATTCCGGCTTTTGCTTATAAAGCCCACCCACTTACTGCGCTCACTAGAAAGTCAGCGGAATGGAAATGAGGGGAGAAACAAAGGGACGCCTTTGAATAAATTAAGAACTGTCTCATCACTAGATCTGTTCTAGGTTATCCTAATTTTTCTCGAAAATTTATCATCTACACGGATGCTTCAGGATATGGAATAGGAGCAGTCATGGCTAAAATACATCCCCCACCTCAATCAGCGAATTTAGCGGAGACCGACGTACAGGACATCCATGAATCAGACGACGTAGAATTCGTCATAGCCTATAACTCTAAACATCTGAACGACCGCGAGGCCATGTGGTAAACCACCGAGAAAGAGGCATACGCAATAATCCACGCCATCGACGTGTTTAGGACGTACCTATACGGGCGTAAGTTTACCGTATTTACAGATCATAGACCTTTAGAATGGCTAATGAGTAAGACAGAACCAGCAGGAAGATTAACTCGATGGGCTCTTAAGATCCAAGAATTTGATATAATTTTTGGGTACCGACCAGGAAAGTCACACCAAAATGCTGACACTCTTAGTCGCACACCAATAGTGCCGTTAGCGAAACTAGAACAAAACAACTAATTTTCGAAATGGAAAGTAATCAGTCAAAGGACACGGAAAAATGGATCGAAATCCAACACAAAGACGAGTATTGCCGAGCAATATTACAAGAAATGGCAAAGGCCAATCCAAACAGGACATTTAGGAGTAGCAAAAACGTTGGTTAGACTTCAAAGACAGTATACATGGCCATGCATGCATACCGCCGTAATTGAATACGTTAAAAGTTGTTTGATGTGTAATAAAAGAAAAGCGGTAGGTGGAAGTAAAGCACCATTGCACCCTTTGCCTTTAGTTGAAGGAGTATGGGAAAGGATTGCAATGGATATAGTGGGCCCAGTTCAAGAAAGCGCTAAGGGATACAGAAGTAGTTCTAACAGATCAAGGTACTAACTTTCTATCCAGTTTGATACAAGAGGTGTTTAAACTATCCTCAATCAAACAAATAAGGACTACGGCCAAAAACAGATTGATTGGTTTAGAGGTTCAATCGAACTCTCTATGACATGCTAGCTTGTTATGTCTCAGACCAACCTGCTAACTGGGACAAATACCTTCCGTTCGTTACTTTTGCCTACAACACAGTGAAACAAGCTTCAACCCAAGAAACACCATTCTTTCTATTCTTCGGACCAGAACCAATAATGCCCAACGATATAACGACTAACAGAAGATACGAGACCTATGAGGATAACAGTACGGTGTATTCACAGCAGTGGAAAAAAGCTCAAAAACTGGCAAGAGAACATCTCTTCAAATCCCAAACAAGAATTCATAAATCGATGGAACGGATCATTTCAAATTTCTCGAAGTTTCTCGGATATCAATTACGAAATCCAGTACATTGTAAGCAAGAAGCTGAAATCCGTGGTACACACCAACCGTCTCAAACTTTACATCCCAAGAAAACAATAAACACCTCAGGAGGAAGAAATACTACAAAACCTACCAGAAAATGTTGAACACAACGACGACCAGCAATTCACCATCGCCGACCAGGCCGACCAAGTAAACAGCAGCTGATACATCTAGTGAAGATGAACATCAAACCACGCAGGAACGAAATCAAATCAAAAGAACAAACAAACCACACAATACCCAACCTTTACCGTAACCAAATCCAAAGCGATCCTATAACGAACCACCGATACAATTTACGAAGACGATATCAAGGACTAGATTACGAAATCCTTATATTTTTTCACAGATGCAGACGTTACTCTTCCTTCTTTGCCTTCTTCAATCACTTAACCCTACTTACCCAATCTACGCATCCGTCTGCGATTGTAACAATATGAAAATTCGAGGAATCCTGGACTTCGAATCGCTCTACTACTGTGACAACGGAAAACCTGAAACACAACACTTACCAAGGATACCAACTACCTACACATCGATGAATAACAAAAACCAGCAGCCACTTGGAAAGGATGGACAATTGGACATGTAGACAGTGGACTAAAACAAAGAAAATAACCGGATCGTTCTGGATCGGATCCTTCGATACAGTATACTCACAAGAAACAATATTAATAATCCCTCTGGAATGCTGGTGGATGGTCAACGATAAAAAATGTGGTGACAATAACATGCAAGTCGGACAAACGGGACTCAGTTTCACAGCCACCCATACAGAAGAAGTTAAATGGTACGCCATCAAGGAAAACCAAACCAACAACTGTATAGCGGAACAGATAACGCTATAACAGGAGAAACCAGATCGCACAACTGAAAGGCCTTTCGGATTACTAAACACCACACAACAGGAAGGACAATTCATCCAAAATCAAAATACGATCGTGTGGGAAGAAAGAACAACCAACAATTTATACACCCAAACATGAGATGTTCAAAACCACGCTAACTACATGGCTTCAAAATACCTACCTGGATACTTCAGTATGCAACGATTACAGAGAATCGTATAAGTCTAGAACAAGACGTTGGACTCTTCAAGATGTCCAATTTCTATTCAGCAACCTATCAGCAACAGTAGAAGATGAACAATTTGGAACTCGACTATACAGCATCTCCTACGCCTGGGGAACTATAAAATTGGGACACCGAAAAATGGCAGTTTTTGAAGAAGAAGGGAAACTAGTACAGAAGAATTAAACCATCTTTATTGCTTACGAACCAGGAAGCAACAACTTAAAAATAACCCATAACCAACTTTCAAAAGATGATCCTCTATCATCAAGGTCGGAATTCGAATGTATCGTCGACCAGAAGATACGGATACAAAATAGCAACATCTGCATCATGGAGACGGAAGAAGATCGCATATTCGCTGCGACCTGTTCTGAAGAATCAACTAGATGGATATTGGAAAAAGAAAATAGTTATTTAATCTCTCAAGAATCACAAATGTGTCTTACCTTAGGGATCGACCAATCGTTAAAATTGGAACAATGTGCTGCAGAGGAAAGCATGAAGAAAAATTCAGCAATGGATTTTTCAAACAATCAACACCAACCTGGATATACAGCTGTAAGTTTCTTTACATGTAGCCAAAAAACCCGCCATTTAAATGTGTATTGGCGGATGGTGTTAGCCTATGGTGGAGATTGAGACACCCTATTTGTTAAATTTTGTTGTTCGCTAACCTCTACAAATACGCCCATATTTACTTAACTCTTACCCTTAAAAACAACTAAACCTAAAAAAAAAACAAATAAAAAAAAATAAAAGAAATTATCAGAAAGAAAAAAACAAACAGACAAAAAAAATTCTTATTTTTAAGAAACACGGGTGAAACCCACTAGAAGAAAAGTAGTAAGTGTATTAAAAATTGAAAATATGAAACAATAAAAAAAAAAAAAACTTCAAGCTAATTTTACCCCACTATACACTTAGTGTTAAAACAGCCTACGAACAATCAAGTGTTAAGTAAAAATGGATGTTTTCAATGTAGTGAAGAAAAACACCTAGAAACATTAGTGATGGAACGGGACAGTGAAGAAGCAGTGCAACATGGTAAGACAAGCGATGGTGAAAGGCAACCAGAAATAAACTACATAGTGATCAAAAGTGATATTGAAACAGAAAGTGAAACGGGACGGACTTTTCGGAGATTATGGTTTTTATCCACCAACGTTCAAATTCGATCCAATTACTACACAAAAAACAAAACTACTTAAATGTAGTAACTGTGCAATGAAAACGCACCCAACTTTATCCGCAGCGAGAGCAGATGCCATTCGCAAACGAACACAAGCCATCACACTACTACGTGATCAAGAAATTTTCTTAGAAATGATAGACGCTCCAAGGGAAGAAATAAGAAGATGTATCATCAAGAAATTGGGACCCGCTGCATGGAATTACCACCCATGGCCAGAATTTCTAAACCAGAAATTTAACAACAAAAGACTACTTCATACAAGCGTGAAAGCAGAAAAACTGGACATAACGGTTTTACTGTTAGACTACGGAGCTGACCCAGACATAGAAGAGGATGGCCAGACCATTGCACATAGAGCGGCAGCAGAAAACAAAAAGCTCTTAATCATGATATTGTGATATCACAAATACAAAATTGCAGCGTATAATAGCCTTGGAGAAACACGACTAATGGTTGTCATCGCCTACGGTCATGAAGAAGTGGCTAACTATTTGTGGATAAGCTCCAACGTTGCACAAATGGCAAAGGACAACAGCACCGTCCTACATTATGCTGCAAAACATGGAAATGACAGTCTCTCTGAGGCAGCATTCAAAAGAAAAATCCACATCAACATAAATCAGACGACTAAGCCAGGGAACGATACGGCCCTACACCTAGCCACAATGTAAAGTCAGGTTAACATAATAAATATTTTATTGGAACACGGAGCAAATACAAACATAACTGATGTCAAAGGAAATACCCCGCGGGATTAAGCGTTTGACAGACAAAGGAGAAACGTGTTCGAAGATTAGGCCTATATAATAAGTCACAAGAGAAAAGCTTCTAACAGCGAATAAAATTCCAATTAATTAAATTAAAAACAACAAAATTAAAGATAAAAAAAAATTTATTACGAAACACTGCAAAACACTACAATGAAGACACTACAAAAACAAATTGCATTTTCATCATCATCCTAGAAGAACTCTTCAAAATCTTCCAGAAGACATTCGGGTAGAAAAACAGCAGACTGAGAATTAGGATAAAAAATATCCTCACCTGATTCTAGCCATTATAAGAGCCTAGCGAGATGTTGAAGATAAAGATCTCGGTATCTCGCATAGCCAGGATAGTGGCTAAAAAACAATAAGGAAAGACATTGATAATAATTACCAACAATAATAAAAAAGAAGGGAAAACCAACTCACACGTAATAGTAGTCGCCGATCCAGACTCGTCGAAAGCCAAAATCACAAGCCGAGGGAGGAGCAAATGGGTTATTGAGTAGGGAAAACAATAATAGTTGCACTATCAACTCTTTATCCTCGGGTTGAAATCGAGTGTGAAAACGGAATGGTGATGAAAACAACATCGCTCCCATTAGTCCCAACACGTCATCAAAATAACCACGTTGGCGTAGCAAGAATTGAAATGAGTCAACTTCCATTATGTTTTTTTTCCTCTTTTCAATAACGACACAAAACAAGCAAACACAAAAACGAACGAAGAAAGAAAAACGAAGGACCGACGTAAAAGAGCGTCAAGAAAAAACTAAAAGAAGAAAAGAGAAGAAAAGCAGACAAAAAAATTGAAATCTGTCGTAGCATTCCTATAAAAACGGAACGTAGACAATCATTTATTAACTAACATTCTTATTAGCCTAAAGGCAATGATTAACGGCAAAGGAAACATATCTTCCGTTGATTCCAAGAATCAAACGGATTTCGTCGCTCCTGGGGTACCATGATCCAAGAGACCCGACAACCAGGGGGAGAATCCTCCCATGCGAAGAATATTTATCACATTTCCGCTGGTAGGCATTCTCCATACTCCCTGGTTGGTCATAGCAGACCACGACGTCGACCATCACCCGGGAACCGGATAGTTGAAATTCAACATCCGGTCTTAACCTTTTCCCGGGGGTTGTTGATCGTGACGTCGTGTCCCTGCTTGACTAGCAGCGACTCCAAGAGATCCTGGATGGTGTTGTGCCTCTTGGTGGCGAGCTGGAGACCTTCTTCACAGTGGTTAAGCACATGAAACCCGGTCTCGTTTTCCTTTCCGCATCGGCGGCAACTCGTATCTTGATCCTGTGAGCAAAACCACGAGTGCCCCCGAAGAGGAAGGATGTCGAGCCGGACCCTGTGAAGATATCTCCAGTCTCGGAAGGAGAGGGACGTACGGCAGGATACCAGGCGAGCCATGTCTTTCGACTTGTCTTCCAGGGAGAGGTCAGTGGCAACTACTCCCTGGTGGCTCTTGTCGGAAATTAGGTCCCTGGTATAGCGCTGCCGAGCTACTTTCCGAAGTCCGCGGACTGCCTTGAATGGGCATACGGAGACGTGATCGGTGACAATTCTTAGATTTTCGTCTCCGGATACATCAATCCGCACTCCCAGTCGTTTGGCAGCTTGGCGGGCAAGAGTCCAAAGATTAGACCCTGCCTCCGCGTACCTCAGCCTGTAGAGCCCCCCATCCACGGATCCCGAAAAATATTCCCCAACTGGCATCACTCCTGGATGCTCGTTTCTGAACCCTCGCCGGATGGTATTATGGAGCTGCTCGGTTTTTTTTTTTTTTTTTTTTTTTTTTTAAAGGGGGAAAGGGGCCCCCCGGGGGGTTTTTAATTTTTAATTTTTTTTTTTTGGGGGGGTTTTCCTAGGCCCCCAACCCGCCGGTCCGCGTAGAAAAAAGGGACCGTTGCGTGATTGGGACGGTTGCAAATAAGGCCTAGGAACTTCCGTTGGGTTGCGTTTATGATATAGTAATCGACTGCCATGCGGGAGTCCCGTGTTCGAATTCGATGACAGGAGAGAGCAGGGTCATACAGGACACGTACCAAACAGGACAGTAGCAGTTACGGGTCCTGGTTATGATGAACTGGGGGAAATACTGGGATGTTGTTAATGTCAATTTCTATAAGTGACAAAAAATTCTTAAAAATACATGAGTTATCGAGGAAACAAAAAAAGAGCGCTGTCTTTTCGTTTTTATTTACAGCACATTTTTTGGTATTGCCCACGCTATGACTCGTCAAAAATTAATATAATAGTTAAAGAAGCTAGTTAATTCATTTACTTATACAGAGTCGGTATAAAAATTTTTTACGGATTACGGTTTAAGAGTTGTTAATGAATTTAAAATAGACCCTCATTGGGGGTGATACTGCCGGAGCCTAAGTTGGTCCAACCATGGTGCAAAAGTGTTGTCTGCTTCGAAAAATTTGTTTCACTAACAATCGATAAAGAATCGATCACGCAATATCTAAGATGCCCATCCCACTTCTTTATCTGGTATCGAAATTGTCCAGTCCTATCCCCCCCCCCAACTTCATTGGTAAATTTTCTTCATTTTAATTTATTTTGTTGAAAATTAATCTACGCTAAAACAGATGTTCTATTGATGAAGTATTTAGGGAAATATTTTTAAACATTAATAACTAGAAACTTTTAGTGCAATTAACCGTGTCCAGTATGGGACACCCTCTGTCCAGTTTTACCCCCACATTTTTCCTCAACAACAATTTTACCCCTATTTTTCTACATTCAATAACTCGTAAACTATATAACTTATGGCGATGAAAAAATTCCCTAGTGTTATATAAACAACGCTCTTT
This sequence comes from Daphnia magna, assembly GCF_020631705.1. NCBI lineage: Eukaryota > Metazoa > Arthropoda > Branchiopoda > Diplostraca > Daphniidae > Daphnia > Daphnia magna. The sequence continues at coordinate 3,305,187 of NC_059191.1, forward strand.
ACACTAATCTAAATTATTTCAGCATAACATTGTTACACACTGAATTACAGACAAAACAAAGTTTTTGTCCTGTAAGACCCCGCTCTCCCCTATAATGTTTTTGGCGTTTTTTTTGTAGAGCAAAAAGACGTCCTAGTGAACGCTAAAATAAGAGCTTTGGTGACCGTAAAAAACCGTGTATTAGAACAGTTTTTGCCGTTCGTCAACATCTGCTAAAATACTCTTTAAGTCGTCATTGCAGGATTTCAGGACAGAATAAAGAAATCCCAGTAGTGCCGTTAGGATGAATACATATCCTTTAAAAGACGTCAGTGTGCTGTGTGGGATGCCGCGGCCGCCATTTACTACGGGAGACCCCCTAGTCATCCAGTATCACAACTCAAAACCGTTCCGTGATTATTTAATCAAAACGCTAGCCGGTCGCCTTTTTGCCCACAATCGGCGCTTTAGTACGCCGCTGCTACATGAAGTCATTCCCAACCACAGCCGTCCATGAACCACCGTCCAACAACTTACCCCCTTACCAGAATCGCCCCAGATGCAGAAGGAAATGCCCCACTGCAACATGCTGCGCCGATCCGCCCGGATCCTCGGAAAAGCCTCGGAGCCTTAAATTTGCTTCATTTACTTAATTCACCTCTTATTTGTCATTGCTATCCCCATGCAATTTCCCATCTTCTAACTCACATTCTTTTGTATTCCCCTCTCACCAACCCGTCAGGGCAATTTCACTAAATTTCATATGGCCGCATCTATTTCACGTAAAAAGGACGTGACCCTCCTCTCAAAGAAGTTTCATGTTTTAGTTCTTTGGTGAACCAATAGTGCCAATTTATTACCAGTTCACTTAAGATCCGTTCACTTCAGTTCAGTTCCCTTAACTTTACTTCCGTTCAGTTTCCATTCAAGTTCTGAACAGTTCCAAATTAGTTGGCACAGTATCGATCACTTCCCTGACCGGTACCATACGTTTAGTTTGGATATTCCTTCTCACACTGTTCAACTCTTGCCGATTGTTATGTCACAACCTATTTAATTTGTACCTGTAGACTTATAATTCGGAACCAATACATTTACATTGTGGATCAGCCGTTTCTGTTTATTTCTTCTGAATCACTTTTAATTAATTATTCTGTAAATAGAAGAATGAGTTCGCCCTTTATCCCTTGACAGTGGCAAGTTAAAGAATGGGAAACGGTGGAGTTAAAAAATTTTTTTATTGTTAAAAGTTAAAAACGCTAGAATTTTGAAATAATTTATACAAGTCGGGGAATACCTAAACATAATATACATCGTAGTGAATTTTTAAAAAGTAAAATAGTTACAAGAAGAAATGACAGTGGGTGAAATATTAGATCAGTAGGGAAATGGGAATACATACGTAAAATTCCGAAAAGCGAACGACGCACCACGAAACGACATTGGACGCGCATGTCCTATGGGGGGTTATTGTCGATAATAGTCTTTACTTCGTACTCTGTTATTGTAGCATTCAAGTATTGTACTTTGGCTATAAAATATTGTCATTTGTTATAGTATAGGTTTTAAATAATTTAATAGTGTGAGTTATTCAGTTGAGTATTTAGTTGACTGAGTTCTGAATTTTGACTGATAGTTAAACTTTCTTGCTACTTGCCATCATGGAATCAGCATCAATACCAAAAATGTTTAAATTCACATGTTTTTTTTAATCAAATCAAGTTTATTGTGTCAAGAAGCACATTATGGAGATGAGGCTCTTCTACTTTCGGTTGAATCGGTGCCAAATCGTTCTATTAAATTTCTTCTTCTTGTCCTTTTTTTTCAAATTCATTTTTGTCTTTCGTGATTTTTTTTTACTTGTCTAAATGGTCCCGGTCCTTTTCTCTTTACCACATGTAAACTTTCACCCTGAAACGAGTCTCTTATTATCGCTATCTTCTGCGTGCAATGTGATGAAGCTCGACCGTAGAAGTATTCCCGTGACAGTAAAATGCTAAAGAAACACCCGAGTACTGCAGATTTCTTCTTGCAAGTCTCTTGCTACTTTTTTGAATACATAATGCAAGTACAGAGGGAAGCACATAGTTTTGCATAATAAGAAAAGCAGAGAAGGATGAAGCGAAAAGAAAGAAATAGGAGTAAAAAAAGAAAGTGAGAAGAAGCTGCTGGAATGATGCTACTCCTTCCGCTCCTGCTCTTCTATTCATTTATTTTTTATATTGAAGAGTTCTGACGTTCTCTCAAGTCCACTCGCTGACGACCATCTGTGGCTTTCCTGCTGGGATTGTATAGGTTTTCTCTGAGAGGGACTGGAGGCATACAAGAAAATTTTCTTTTCCTTCGGAGTTATTTTCTTTTTCACTCAAAGAATTTTTCTCTCTCCCGAAAAATGAGACCCCACCTTTTACCGTCTATAAAATACAAACAGGTTGAATGTAAGAGTAGGAAAAAAAATTCAATGTAAGAGACAGGACAAAAGAAGAAGAACTCTCCACACGATAAAATTATAGTTGTAGTTTATTGTATTCTCTTTCTTTCTGTACGAGAGAGCGCTTGTGACGCAATTTCAATAAGCAACTGTGCTACAAAAATATGTGTGTCCAGACATTCTCAATTCAAGGAATTCATTGCGATCAGTTAACTAGTGTGCGGGATTCATTTGGTGTTACGTCTGTTGATATTTCGTTTAATTTTCGTTTTTTTGTGTGTGTCTATGTGTCTATACCGTCTGTTATATATCTTTAAAATAATATGCTGGTGAATGCAAAAATCATGTATTCGTGTTGATGGACTTTTTGGGTCTTTTTTATTGCGTCTTTTCCATTTGTACACAGGCAATTATCGACCAGTCACACATCCTTGATTTTTAAGAAGGTGTGTGTGTTGTGTTACCCACCAATAAAACGACCAACTTGTTTACCTTTTGACTGAAACCTCTACGAAAAAGAAAGCCAAAACTCGTTCAATCGATCAATAGATTTTCTATTTTTACGAGTGTAACTGATCGAACTGTGAATGCCGCAATCTTCTACATCTCTTTTTTTCCTCAACCAAGTTCCAGTTTTTATAGCATCATTTGTGCAGCCAATGAAAAGAGGGCCGAAGCTGATCAAATCGAGTCGGGTTCATTTGCACCAGCGGTAAATAGAAACATAACTATATATATATATATATATAGATCAAAGGATCCCCTCCAGCGTTTTGTCTGTGTGACGACCCATTTCCATGTAAAGTGCTTGACACAAACGCATAAGAATTTTTTTTCTTTCATTTTCTTATAGGTAAAAAAAATATGTAGAGATAAAGCAATCAAAAATGATCCCGTCATCACTTTCAATTAAGTCGATCAAAGTGAAAAAAGGGAAACGCGCCTATTGTGTGCAAAGCTAATTGGAAAATGGCGTTGTATATACTAAAACTTTCAATGCTATATAAAAAATCAAAAAGTGTTTCGTATCGTTTCTTGAATGTACGTTTGTTTTTTTGTTTTTCACTTGGCCTCGTTGAACAAAACAGATTATACGAATAAGTTATCAGTGTTTTGCGCAATTAAATTTAGACAATTTATGCCAATCAACAAATACGAACCCAGATTATGTTAAAAAAAATAGTTACGTTTCTATTAGTATTTTTCATTAACAATTATATGAGTACTAAAATAAATACCGCAAATAATTGGAATTTTGCGCCGTCGATGCGATGTTGCCACTATTTGTTAAGGAATTTGACAGGGGAAAGACCGTTACACACCTGCGTCAGGTCGGTATTGGGAACCCGTTTTTTGGCCTGGTCGGAGGCGTTTAGATGTAACTTTCAAGCTCTTATTTTTGGTGAAAATCTTCCGTCTTAAAAATTTTCCCTTTTGGGAACTTTTTCGACGATTTCGGGAGTCGGTACCACCTTTGCGGCACGGCAGACTTTGATTTCCACCGATAAATCATGTAAATTTAAACATTTATAGCGGTTTGCCTTTTGTTTAAAAAATTTCCCTTATCTATCCGACTCTCGGTCTATTTCATTTTTTTCAAAAATTTATTCGGAAATTTATTCAAAATAAGAATGAAAAAAAATATTGCTATTATTCAGTCTTTATTTTTTCCGCTAGATTTTATTTATTATTTTTATACTTTATTTTTAAAATTTTTATATTATTCTTATTTTTATTTGAACACTCTTTTCTCTTATTTGGACGAACACTGTCCCTAAATATCATCATCATCATAAAAAATAGTGTTTGGCTGTTGCGTACATTTGTGCAAGTCACGATCTCAGAAGAAAATAAATATATAAATGTTTTGTCCAAGAAATTCTAGTTTACTTTTGAAATGGAAATAATTGATCACTGAGATTGAAGAACTGAAACCAGATGATCAAGTGTGCGAACTTCATTTCGATGCCAAATAAATCATTTGACATAATGAAATTATACTCCCAACTACATGCTCCTTTTAACGGTGTAGAACCATGTATTTCAACTATTCCAAAGAACAAAAAGTGATAGCAGAGCCATTCACTTTAGTGCCAGATATATGAACCCACCACTTCCTCAGAACTTTTTCAGGTGTTGCCTAGTTTAGACACCATGTCTGATTCATCTCAAGAATCAAGTGCTTCTGTTTTACATAAACGTGCCTTATTTTCGGCTATAAACAGGTGTCCTTCGTTGGACTCTCGTGTTTCAACGGGTACGCTTGAGATAACGAACAACGAGGTTATTACAGAGGCGGCACAGGAACCTCGTAAGCGTGGCCGAACATCAACGTCGAAGTCGCGTTCTTGTTCGTCATCCACTCGTTCCAGTAAGGGATCGCAATCCTGTTCGAACTCTCGTTAACGTTCTCATTCTCAATCGCCCAGTACTTCTCCATCTAAAGAATCAAATAATCTGGTTCCTTCCGTCAATGTTTTTACGTTGCCTCGTTCAAAAGCACGTGAAGCCAGAAAATGGATGGTACAAGACCTTTAGAAATCTGAGCTGAACCGATCCGTGAATCCTTTAACCCAGTTTTCGATGGTTCTTTTGATTTGAGATGCCCTAAGTTGGACGAGTCTATGGTTCGACATTGGCTTTGTAACAAACAAATACCGAAACTCAATGATTTCCAAGAAAAGACAATTTTGTCTATACAATACAAATTGTTAGACGTTTTACGGCCGCTATTACATTCATGGAGCTTACAACCTTCGGGCAGCCCAGCATCGGCTGGAATTGAATCAGCTCTTCGTTTATTGGGTGCAGCGTTCGCCAACGTTTCAAAGCTTCAGCATGCCAATTTCATGCGTAACGTAGCTTCCAAGCTGGCCCCATTGTTGAAAGACCCTCGCGTATTTCCTTCTCGAGAATACAAACGCCTTTTCGGAAGCAAGTTTATCGAGGCCATGGTTAAAGAGGTCGAAGACGACGCTTAATTTGCTATAAACGGACGCAACAACGGTCAACCATCTAGCCAGATGTATCGTGGCAACTTTTCTCGGCGCGTTGGCGACCGTTCTCAAAGCTCGTATGGTAGCTCGAGCAGCAGTTACAAGAGCAGTGGCCCTTCGATACAAGGAAAAGGTCACTTACGGTCGGGTCAGTCTTCCGATTCTGGTTTTAAACATCCGGGCCAGGCATTGAACAGGTATGTTTTCACAGCATCATCTCTCTCGATTTCACTTGTCGCAGGTCGTTTATCTCGATTCGCTCAGTTTTGGGGGATAATCACGACCGACCTTTGGGTCTTAGACACGGTAGCTAATGGGTACAACATTGATTTTATATCCTATCCTGTTCAGCATTCCCTCCCGTTCTCTTGCGTCATGTCTAAAGACATGGTAGACATTTGCGACAAAGAGGTTAGCTCTCTTTAAAAAAAAGGGGGGTACAGGTCGCTCGAAGTCATCCTGATACACGAGGGTTCGTTAGCAACATGTTCACAATTCCCAAAAATCAGGTTGCTGGAGACCAATTATCAATTTGAAAAATCTAGATTCCCTTGACTTATACAACCATTTCAAGATAGAAGGCTTGGATTCAGTGAGGTTTCTCATGGATCGCAACGATTGGTTGTGCAAGATTGATCTCCAAGATTGATATTTTCTAGTTCCATTGGCGCAAGCTCACCGCAAATTCATGTGGTTTCTTTGGAAAGAAACTCTCTGCGAGTTCACCTGTTTGCCCTTTGGGCTTTGCTCTCCGCCTCGAGCTTTCACCAAACTGCTTAAACCCGTTATCGCTTATCAACAAGAATTAAGTATCCGTTTAATTGTTTATTTGGACGACATACTTATCTTGAATTCATCTGCCGCTGGGCTATCACAAGATCTGGGAACAGTCGTAGACCTTTTGCAATCCCTCTGGTTCCTAATTAACTGGGATTAGTCACAACGCCTCGACAACGTTTGGAGTATTTGGGTTTGGTATTAGACTCTAGGAAGCTCTCGTTTTCTTTGCCCACAGGGAAAGTCGATTGTATTATTCAACTCTGTGAGGCTACGTTGCAGAAAGACGAGGTCAAACTAAGAGATTTAGCCAAATTCTCCTGGACCATTCCCTCGGTGCCATTTGCGCAAGAGCTTTTTCGCCGTCTTCAATCGTTTTATTTATCGCATGCTTTGGGGGTGGGGTAGAGAAAATGGTTTCACTTTCAGCCGAGGCTCGCATTGACTTGCGCTGGCGGAATTATCATTTGAGGGAATCGAACGGGAAATCTTTCTTTCCCGATCACCGGATTTGCAAATCTTTACTGATGCATCCTAGAACGGATGGGGGACAATGTGCGATAATGTCTGCTTCAAATGTCAATGGACGGTCGTGGATGTGGCACGCCACATAAATGAGTTGGAACTGTTGGCAGCTTTTTTCGCCATTCAAACTTTTAAACAGTTTTCTCGTAACCTTTCTGTTCACATTTTGCTTGATAATTCCACCACGGTGACCTCTATAAATAAGTGTGGCGGCACTCACTCTAAATCATTAACATCAATTGCGCCATACATTTTACGTTGGTTTAAAGATAGGAATATCACTATCGTAGCCTCTCATCTGTCCGCTTTATATTCAATTCCATAGCGGATCATGAGTCAAGGGCGTCCTTGGACAAGAGCGACTGGATGCTTTTCGCTTCCGAATTCGTGAGGTTGCGTTCGCTTTGGGTTATGGAAATAGACCTTTTCGCGGCGGCATGGAACTCCCAACTTCCAAAGTTTGTTGCATGGTTGTCGCAGACGGGTGCATCAGTCACGAATGCTTTTTGGTTAAATTGGTTCAGTCTCCACGGATGCGCATTTCCACCTTTCTCTCTTATTCCTCGGTGCTTAATGAAATTAAGAAAGGAAAAAGCAGATTTCGTTTTAGAATGTCCTCTGTGGCCATCTCAGGTTTGGTTTGCGCTGTTATTACATCTCGCCATTGATATTCCCCGGATTTTCAGACTACACCCCATTTTGATCCATTCTTCTAGTTTACAGCCTTATCCTCGTCTCCAATCAGACAGATTCCTTCTATCCGCCTGGATGTTATCCTGGGACGTTTTGAAAGTCAAGGACTTTCACCAGAAGTTATCAGGCTTCTCATGAAAAGCAATCGTAAAACCACAGCAGCTAGTTACCAGTCCGCCTAGAAGTGCTGTACTGATTGGAGTTGCATGAGGAATTCGGATCCCCTGTTTCCTCCTTTGACAGTAACTCTACAATACCTAACCGATTTATTTGATTCAGGCCTAACTACCAGCTCCATTAACGTACACCGACCAATGCTATCAATGACCCTGGATCCCATAGTGGGTCATAAGGTAGGGGAACACCCACTGGTCATTCAGCTCCTTAAAGACTGTTTTAATTTTAAACCTCACCAACCACGTTACAATTCTTTATAGGACCCCAACGTAGTTTAAAAATATTTCGATTCTTTAGGCCCTAACAAAAAGCTTTACTAGGAACGGCTATAATGTTAGCATTATCCTCGTCCCCGTGTTTCGGAGATCTTCGCAATCCCTTTTCCATCGATTCAATTTTCTGCATTTTTTTTCCCTCTCTCGTCCCAAAAAGGCCCAAAAGTCGGGGTCACTGAGATCCTTTTCCCTGCCTAGATTTGTTTGTCTTTGCTGCCCAGTCACTGGTCTAGAAGACTACATCACAGCGACGAATGAATGGCGAGATGTGGAAAATCCCTCTCTATTTCTGTCGGTCAAAGGACCACACGAGCCCATCGTTTCTTCAATTTTGGGGTATTGACTTAAAGCTTGTTTGGTAGACGCTGGTTTCGAGCCCGAATCTTTTTCCGCACACTCCACGCGGGGTGCAGCGGAAAGTTCAAAAGCCACAAATCAAGGTGCCTATAGAACAAGTCCTCCAGGCGGCTCATTGGTCCAGTGAATCAATTTTTAATAAGTTCTACCATCGTCAATTGAGTACACCTTCGGTAGCCGAGGCTGTCTTGTCACAAACAAGTTCGGCTTGAGGGGTGTATTATATTCACTTTAAGGCAGAATTAAAGGGAGCATGTAGTTGGGAGTATAAATGATAATTGCCTGAGGTCGCAGACCGATGTGCAATTGAAATTTTACGATCTAACGAATTTTTGACAATTGCGACTGATGTCGTTTATTTGGAAGACATTTTGGCATAGGTGGGCAAACGACGCCCTGTCAATAACTGATTTGCACCAAAGTTAATCAAATCCATTCCTTATTGACCATCCTTAAATTCTTTTTCAAATCACGGTGTCATGTGAGCATGAAATATTGTAACGGCTAGATCAATAGCCTTTAGCCGGGTAGAATAACATGTAACGGAAGCAACAGCTTCCTTTAGACTAGAGCTCGAACAAAGGGCAATACATTAAATTATCATGTAGTTCCGCTGAGAGGAAATAAAGAGAATCCAAATCAAACCTCTCGGGGCAGTCTCTGTAATCCCTTTCTGAAAGTCGTATGCAAATACACAGTCTACTCTCATCCCCTCGTTACATGGTGTAGATTCAAGCGGTAAGCCAAAATAAACTTCTATCTAAAAAAACATCGGGGGCTTGTCTAATTGGCCAGGAAGAGACGCGTTGCGTTTAGAGACCTTTGCGAGAAACTCAGCAGGTCTCGCATCTTAAATTGTTTGGACCTAAGGTTACGGACGCGACTTCCTTGTTAAATAGAAGGAACCCAGCGAATGAAAGTGAGGGAAAGAGGGAAGTGAATGAGTGGACAGGAGAATACGAGCAGCAAGGGAGTACAAGGTATCGCAGCGTCACCACCGTTACCGCTGGTGCCAAGAAGAAACAAAACACCGAAGAGAGGTGAAGAAAAAGAGGTAAACATAAGTGTTGAATTGTCAAGGGAAAAAGCAACACTTTATTTATTGTTGTGCGAGGCTTCTTGTATAGAGATACAAGGAAAAACATACAAAGGTTCACAGTAACGAATGCATAATATAAATGAGATACATAAATCGTTTTTTACATTGTTATTGGAAACACCACTACACACAAGAAAGAAGAGAAAAGAAAACTGATATTTGAATTGCTGATTGCCTTTCCAGTAGTAACCGCACGCTGTGAAGGACCGATAAAGAGAGTGAGAGAGGTCAGCTAATCAGCAGCAAGCTAGAGGAGAACGCCCGTCAATCAGGCGCAGGGTCTCCACTCCACTTCTTTACCAACGCCATCTAGGATGGAGACAATATAACGTGTTTACAATCAACAATTAGAACCACAGCCGAAGACAGCCATAGGCGTAAGTGCGGTTTTAACAGCCATGTTGGCAAGAGACAGCCATGCAACAACCAAGGAGCAGCAGCGAGCGCAGAAACCGACGCAAGAGCAGCACAGAGGCACAGCAGAAAAGTCGAAGATCACAAAGGACGAGACAGCGGATTCGCAGATCGGAGTCAACTAGAATGCACGTGGGGGTCACTACAGACATCCAACAGACAACCAATACCGAGAAGGCCCGCAGACGAAGAAGGAGACCGCTCAAGCCAAAGATCCCGACCATCTTTGACGTGGGACAACTCAGACCTCACAGGAGACCCACAAGAAAAAATTCTGCCCCATAGCCCAAGAGTATCCAAAGAAAACGAATTATTCGCAGATCAAGACCTTTTTTCCCCAGTACAGAACGCGGAGTTTCAACCGGAAGACGAAAGAGACAAGGACGAGCTGTATACACCACGAAGATTTTCGAACGAAAGGACGACTGAATACCATCCAGCGACAGGTGACACCGATCTAAACTACAGCCAGCTTTCGTCAGAGTCTGACAAGGAATCAGACGACGCCGAGGATACAGTTGGCCTGCTCATAAGCTTCAACTATACAACACCAATCATCAGAACAACAACAGTAAACCGAACTCTGACACAAACGCAATCGTAAAATAACCCGACACCAACGAACACACCAACAACAGGAAGACCATCACCCCAACACCCCACACAACACACCACCACACCCGCCCCTACCACCAGTTCAGAACCCCCCGACGACAAACATGACCACCGGACTTCTCAAGTTCAAGGCTACCGCTGTCTTCTCCGGCAAAGGAGAAGAAGACGCTGCGGACTGGATGGATCGATACGAGGTGCTAGCAGACTACAACCGGTGGACCGAAGCAGACAAACAAGCAAACTTCGACATTTACCTCGAAGGACCAGCAAGACAGTGGTTCCAATACTTGACACCACCCAACGGGTGGGGAGACATGCGGCAGTTATAGCCACCCAACAACAAGCCGGAACACTGGCGATAAGCGGAATGCGTTCCATCTTCATAAAAGAATTCCTACAAGACAGACTATGCCGGATATCAAGAAAGGAGACTACGGAACCGCAAACAAGGCATAAATGAACCCGCTGCCGAATATTACTACGAGATAATAAACTTATTTTGATTGATGGACCCGAAAATGTTTGAAGAAGCCAAAACGCACCACCTCTACGAAGGACTAAAACCTACATTAGTGGAGAAAATGTGGGTCCTACAACCCAAAACTTGCACCGACTATCTAGCAGTGGTAAGGAGACACACCGAAGCAGCCGAACTAGCATGCAACAAAGGATAGGCCGTCCACATGCTAGCAGAAGAAAGGGAGAAAGAAGAGGAAACAAGAGTTGCAGCAGAAAACAGAGAACAACAAACCAGCAGAGACAACGAGGAACCCTCACTGAAACAACTTCTAGAAGTAGTTCAACAACTACATGGAGAAATAGTCGCGATGAAGAAACGTGGAGGAAGGAAGGAGAGAAGCCGAGCAGACAACGGGACAGTACAAAGCCAGAACGGACAAGCAACACCCCTACAAAGGACAACAGACGGACGGCCGATCTGTTTCTACTGCAAAGGCGAGAAGCACATTAAGAGATACTGCCCGAAAAAGAAAGTTGACGACGACAGACGTAACAACACGATCGTCGCAATGATCAGCACATCGGATGAAAGAAGATGACAAGGTGATACCCCTGCTACAAATCGATGAGGGACAACTGCTGACAGAAGAAGTGACAATTGGAACAAATGACAAAGAAGACCGAAGCGGTAATCGATAAAAGAGCAGATGTATCGATCATATCCCCCAAACTAATAGCAGAAATGGCCCTAGAACTCAGACCTGGGGGGCCCACAAATCGTAATGGTAAACGGACAGCGGACACCCCCCCTTAGGAAGAGTGGAGCTGACAATAACCATTGGGACGACAACAATTCAGGCAAAGGTGCTAGTACTAGAGATGCGATGGATCAACCTACTCCTAGGCAACGACGTGCTGAGACGTTTTAAAAAACTGGAGATCGAATACCGCACGGGGAAATCAAAGATGCGATTCGGTGAACGAACAGTACAAATGGCAAACATAGACCAAACACAAACATCGGCCACAAAGATAGTAGCGAAAAGCGGGGCAAGAATCCAAGCAAGGTCAATGGCGGCCGTCGAGATAGAACAAACCGAAGCGACAAAACCATCATTGGTTGGCAGCCCCTGGATGATAGAACCAACGGTATGAGACAAACATGAAGACAAACCTGGAAAACAGAACAATTTACATCCACAAGAAAATGGTACTAGGACACAGAACCGAAGGGAATAGGCACAGAAATAGATGCCACAGGCAGAGCCACTCAGCCACTCAGAACATTAAACACCGAGCTGGAAAAAGGAATTACAAATAGTCGTGACTTCACACCCAGCATAAACCAGAAGATCGAGGACACGCTACGAGACAACATTGACTGTTTCGCGAGAGAAGGCGAGCGACTAGGACGTTGCAACGTCGCAGAAGATGAAATCCAGATAACACCCAACGCCATACCCATTTACGAGACCCAACGCCCGGCGTCGTGGAAGCCATCCACAGAGAACTGACACTTGACATGCTGAAGTAAGGCGTGATAGAAGAAGCCACCGGGCCATGGAGCGTTAAGACCCTATTGATACAAAAGAAGGATGGAAGCTGGAGATTTTGCCTTGATTTCCCCCCATTGAACAGTGTTACAATATTTAGTGTATACCCCATGCCTAGCATAGACGAAGTGCTGACCAGGCTACATGGAGCCAAAGTAATCTCAGTAATGGACTTAGAAAGCGGGTACAAGCAAAAACCCATGAAGAAAGAAGACAAAGAAAAGACAGCCTTCACCATCCCATATGGATCCTACCGTTTCCTCGTCATGCCGTTCGGTCTCTTCACAGCCCAAAGCACGTTCCAGTGGACCATGGACACGGTACTAGGAGGTCGGCGATGGACCTCGTGCCTCGTATACCTTGACGACATCAACGTATACACAGGAGACACAAAAGACACATTCGACAACTCAGACTAGTCCACGCCGCACTACGCAAAGCAAATCTGAAACTCAAACTCGCGAAATGTCATTTCGGTGAATCAGCAATCATAGGAATGGGCCACAAGATCAACGCCGATGGAATTTGCTCGGACCCCTGAAAAATGAGAGCAGTGCAAAACTTTCCCACACCACCAACCACAGCAAGCCGAACAGAAAAAGTCAAGTTGATCAAAAGTTTTCTCGGGCTATGCTCATACTACAGGAGACACATACCAGGATTCGCCTAGGCCGTGAAACCCCTGTTTAAACTAACCGGAGAAAAGTCACTGTTCATCTGGACGCCAACACACCAGGAGCGCTTTGACCAGCTGAAACAGAGGCTAGCAGACGCAGCCACACTAGCAAACCCGGATCCGACGGCCGAATTCGAAATGAACCAAGACGCCTGTGGCTACGGCATCGGAGCAGTCCTACGCCAAAAACAGGATGGTGCGGAAAGACCTCTGGCATTCGCCAGCCGTTTGATGTAACGCAGTGAGCAGAACTATTCCATAACAGAAAAAGAATGCCTGGCTCTCATTTGGGTGATCCAGAAATTTCGACAGTTCATCTTCGGATGCCCAATAAGAATTGTCACAGACCACCAAGCACTATGCTGGCTCCAATCAAAAACGGAACTTGCAGGCAGGTTAGCCAGATGGGCCATGACAATTTCCGAGTACAAGTACATAATATCTCACAAAGACGGCAAGCTACACCAGGACGTGGACGCCCCATCCCGTTACCCCGTAAGCGAATACGATGAGACCCTCGACAACACGTGGGCGGACACGTAAACACGGTCGGCGTAATGACGCAGGACAACCGAGAAGAGCTGACCGGAGCCCAACAAGCTGAATGGGCATACGTGTTTAGAAACGCAGAAAACGGGAAGGAAACGGTCCACTATACGATCGAGAATGGCCTTCTGTATGGTATGCGAATAACGAGAGAAGAAGAAACGGACGTCAAACTGTGGTTCTGCAAACCAAAAACCTGAAGACCACAATCCTACAAGCCTGCCACAACGACGTCATATCCGGACACCTCGGAGAGACACGCGAGTCACACAACGCTACTACTGGAACGGGATCACCCAAGATATAGAAAACTACATTAAGGCCTGCCCAGACTGTCAGCCACAAAAGAAAGGACAATACAGGAAACCACCCAGATTCCTGGAGCTGACACAAGTGGAAAAACCCTGAGACCACGTAGGAATGGATATCCTTGGGCCCTTCCCCACCTCATCGCTAGGCAATCGCTACATTATTGCTACGTCACCAATTGGGCGGAAGCGGTAGCCCTTCCGGTCGCAGGAGCAAAACAGGTAGCAGAGTTCTTCGTGAAGGACATTCTGCTACGACACGGAGCCCCCAGGAAGCTTACGACAGACCAAAGAAAATGTTTGGTCGCGACCATGATGCAACGAGTACTTGCAGCCATGGAGACCAATCACCAAACCACCACAGCCAACCACCCACAAGCAAACGGACTAGTAGAGAGACTGAACCACACCTAGGCTGACATGTTGTCCATGTACGTGAGCAAGGATCACAAAGATTGGGATGACACACTGCCATTTGTACGGTTCGCATACAACACGAGCAGACAGGAAACGACCGGCAAATCCCCTGTCTTTTTTAATGCATGGCCGGCACCCCATGCTACCAGTGGATACTATATTCGGAGCGACCCCAGATCCCCATCAGCTAGTGCCAGTGGAAGCCGGAGGACCGGATAAATACGAGATATGGATGTTCGGAAACCTTAAGAGAGCATTCGCGGAAGTGTACGACCGAAGCCAATGGACACTACGGAAGTACAACCAACACTACGATACACACCACCGAGAAGGAGACAAATTCCACCCGACACAACAGGTGCTAGTCTACATGCCTTTTGTTTCATCTTCAAGAAAAGTAGGACTCAACGAAAAACTACTCCACCGTTGGCACAGATAACCCCACTTAACTATGAAGTCCAACTCAACAACAGCAAAAAGACCAAGGTGGTACATGTAGAACGCCTCAAAAGCTTTGTCGACCTCACGCAACCCGCACCAAATGCAGATGGCGAGGCACAGTCAACGGACAGGGTGGGAAGCGAAGGAACAATAAACGATGTGTCCAAAGACGGATACACACCGGTAGACCCACAACAACAACCAGAAGGACCAGCTCACCCAAGGAAACAACTAACGGAGAAGAAAGTTAGGTTCACAACACCCCCGAAGAGCCGCAGCAACCCACCACAGAAGCGGACGAACCCGTTACCCGTGAGGAGACCGACAAGAACCGACGATACCCACTACGCATGCGCAAAAAACGATTTGCATTGGCGTCGACACTCCTATACAGTATGGTACTATCACTGGCAGCACACACATCCCCGGCAGAGACAAGAGCACAAGTGATTTAAAAAACCAGCCACCTGGTGGCCGATGGCACTAGTACTTGCGGCAAGGAGACCAACACACATAGATGGCGTGCTCGGGGTGAAGCTGTCATCCCATGGCGTTATATTCCAATCTATGGGAGAACGTTTCTTCTCCGATTCGGAATGGGTTATCATCACCGACATCTCGTTTAACCAATGAGACAAAGTAGCAAATGAACTCAAGATGTGGCTAATTGAAAAACCAAATTACCTGTATTAGGCAGTTCCAGCAATAAGGATTTCCAGAGTATGTTACCATCAGCAAAGACGAACGACCAAGCGTCCAAAACACAATCTCAGGACATACTCAGCTACAATCCATCCAACGCTGAGAAAGATCAACAACAGCTGACAAAAATGGTCCGAGACCGAGCGGTATACGAGTGGACAAGACTAGAAACAATAGAGAGGAATTACCAAGGCCTAAAAGCATCTATCAGACAAAGTAGAAAAAAAACGAGGACTGGTCGATGGCGGAGGCCAGATCTTGATTTGGTTGTTCGATGTGTCTACGACAGAAGAATTAGACAAAGTCAACAACCAAGTCGCCAAACTATCCCCTGAGACGACGGCCATTGCCCACGCCTTGAAGACCCATACAACACTGATCGACGAGACGATGTTGGAGCTGCACGCCAGCAAAGAGGCAACAGACGCCCTCCAGCGGTCATGTCTAACAGTCGATAAAGACCTGAAAAACGTTAAAAGGACAATTGACAACCTCGCTCGCGAGATGGAGTGGGATTGGCAATCCCGAAATAAGATAGACAACGCATTCGGAGCGGTAGACATCACCATAGAGTGGCTACAACAACTAGTGAAGAGACTGAGAGGAGGTCTAGCAAGCGCCGCTATGGGAAAAATCTCCCGAGCCCTATTTTCCCCAGCACAAATGCAAACCAACTATCAATCGGAAAAAACCATCTACCAAAGACCAAACTACCAATCGGCTGGGCCCTAACACCTGCAACACAGGCTGGAGACATGTAGAAATCGTACTTTTTGCCGCGGTGACAGCGACAGCTATCGAAAACAGCTTGAGACTCTTCATCCATATTCCCATCTTCGAAATCACCAGAGCACTCACCCTATACAGAGTCACCAGGATGGCACGAGCAACGAAGAATGGATCAACAAGCCTCCCACATAACACAATGCAGTCCGTCGGATGTCCGACAGATGTCGAGGTCGGATGTTTAGTACATCTTTTTTTTATCCGCCGGACAGCCCAACATCCGATTTGGATGTTCTATGGATGTAATTTTTTTGTTTTTGACCGCCCTCAACAGTGCCGTCGGACATTCTAAGGATATCCGAACGAGCTTTCATTTGGCTGTAAATATGACATATTTTAGACCTCTAATCTTGAAAAAACATTTGGAAATAACAGGAATCGAACTCGGGTCTCCCGCACCACTGTCGAAAATTTTTCCGCTGTGCCAATCGACAGATACATTATCCATCATTTTCGAAAAAACAAATCGAGTTGTTGTAAAAACTTGAGTTTTTTTCGATAACAAATCACCAACAAGATTTTTGAGAAGTCAAGATGATGTCGAACTTAGGTTAAACCAGAAGTGTATAAATTGCAATTAAACAATTTATGAAAAATATTTTTTAAATTTTAAATTTCAGCATGATTTATTAAGTTTAAAGTAGTTTTTTATTATTTGAAATTAAAATCCTATCATAAGTATACTTGCTTCGAATATTATTAAATGTCAAATAATATATATTTTCTGTAAGTTAATTTCCAATGGCTTGGTTCCCGTAAGCTAAACGGGAAGCCTGTACAAACAAACTCACGACTTACATATATTTTATTAATTTTTTTGTAATAAATAAAAAAATAAACCACCCGGCAACAACGGACCAACGGACATTCACCAACAACGGACAACGGACCAACAGACATTCATTGAGCTTTCAGTTGAAATGGTTGGACAGTGTCGCTCGACGAAAAAGTCAATTTTCCCTATCAGTCGAGCAGTAGGCCGAAAAAACAACAAAGGGACGTGCAGCGTTGTGATATTCCTAGCCGACAACCGCTGGATACAAGATGACTGCTCCGTGTTAGTGTCCCCGTGGACGGGACAAGATGCCGTTTACCTCCGGACACCGCCGTTGGGGCCTGTCAGCAACCAACACGGCCCGCCTTGTCGTGACAAGTCCACGACAGACCACAGGACCGCAGTCATATACGCTTGACACTCCCGCGATATCCATCTTTGAGATACCCATGTCCTGTACAGCACAATCAGATGACTGGATATTCCAGTCCAGTTTCAGAGACCCAGAACCCACCAACAATGGATTACAAGGACCACCCCACACCTCACCGACCTAAAAGCATCCGGACGACAACCACAACGACCACTGATCACCACAAAAGACGATATATTGACACAGCAGACCGGATTGCGCACGGGCTCCTCCAACAACCGTCTGCGAGATTTGACAACCGGCATGGTACAACAAATGGACGGGCTGTCCGACCTAGAACACGCCAGACTCAACATAGACAACACGAAGACTTACCCCGCTACCCATGGGAGTGGATAGACATCCTGATATTATGCATGTTGGGAACCGGAGTCGCGATCGCAGCTGACCGTACAAAAACAGCCAGCCGCCAACAAAAAATAGAAGCCCAGATATAAGCTCTGGAACATCACTCGTACTAGAAGGAACTTTTGAACGGACATATGTCCGTTCATGGAAATTCCAAAATATTTTATTCGTGTTATTGCAATCGGCTACCGCCATCATTTGTATATTTTTATTTGCTTTTTTTAAATTTTATTTCTTTAGTTTATTGTCGATGCATATACATTGATTATACATTTTTAGATTTTTTTCAATTTTAAACAATATGATTTAACCAAGCGATTTTGGGTTTTTATTAAAATTAGTGTTAATTGTCACCCAATGTACAGTATCCTGCACAAAAATCCGTACAACGATTTAATTTTTTAAAGCCGCCTATTGGCGGGGTAACGGGTTTTTTGTTTGTCTTTCTTTAAGGGGGAGGGTAGACGGGGTGATAGACACGACAGGGCAGGCATTTTTATGCCTTATTGTATTACGCTTTAAGGCCAGTAATAGGTCAGGAAATTTTTGCAACCCCCAGGGTGGTGTGTTTTTTTACGATAGTTGAAAATTTAGGGCTTCGGCTTGGTAATGTTGCTTACCGAAACAATTAAGCTGATGTTCCAGCTGCCTGTAAAAGTTTACGGCGTTGTCAATGGCGTACGTGTAGGCAGGATCCTGTACAGAATTCTGCACAAAGAGAAGAACACCGGTTTATTTTTTAAATGCCATCTACGGGTAGGTAATATAAACTGTATACTTTTTTCAATAGAGGAAGGTCTATTTGGTTGAAAATCACCATAGGTGGGGATTGGGTAGTTTAAGTCTAGACACCTCCCTGGAATGCCTCTGGCAATAGGAATAAATGTCTGGAAAATATTGTGTATAGTATTTTTCTTAGAACCCCGAACCCCCCTTGGCTAAGAAGAAAAATATCTATAATTAAATAACAATCACAATATCAAACTCTATCGCCCGTCATTGTAATGATAACACCAAACAAGCACGTCTTAAAACATTCAAATAAAAATGTATAATCATACGTTATTATAAAAATATTATTATTAATCGATATTAAAATATTTTGTTTCATAAAACACAGGAAAAAGTCTTGTCACCTGCGTAGCTTGAACCGTCGCAATCCGTGCATAATGCCAAAGGCTGTACCGCCAAGCCCTGGACACATATAAGTATTCACTTAAAATATCTTTATATGTCGTTATTTCATGAAGGAAAACTTAAAAAATAAGAAAATATATATATTTCCATTTCCTTTAGTCTTTTACCATGTCACTACAAACATTTTCAATGGGATTGATGTTGGCTCCCTTAGGAGGCCATGGAAGTAGCTCAATTTCATCCTGGTGGTCGTTAAACCACTGCTTTATTATTCTGGATTGATGAATTGGCGACCAATCCTGAATAAGTTTTATACGTCTGCCGCGATACCTTGCGTGAATAGAATGAGGAAGAATGTCCCCAAGAATCTGTAAATATTTTTGACTGTTGAACTTTCCTTCGATCCGGACAAATCCCCGCACCACTTGATGAAAACCATGCCCAAACGTGCACTGTTTTTCTACCGCTTCCATCTTTAATTTGGATATTGGTTGGCGTCGAAGTGGGTGCCGTTCGTTCTATAGGCAAACAACCACCCGCACTCGTCAGAGCTTAGTGATAAGTAATTAAAGCATTAAACACGATACACTTGCACAACATTTAAAAGGAATACCCAAATGATTTTTCATTAGAGAGAAAATTACGTCTTCCCACCATTCAAGCTGCCTGGTAACGTAATTAGCGGCCAAAATTAACCTCTGTTCCGCTTGCGCCGGCGAGAGAAAAAAATTTTGTGCAACCCGACAAGGTTGAATATTTTGTTTCTTAAGAACACGAATAATTGTTGATGGACCAACGGAGATCTGCGTAACATCTTAATACACAACACGGATACATTAAAAGGAAAGGAATAGGGATGAAAGTTTGAATTTTACCCGCAATTTCTTGGGCGGTAGTAATCGGTTTTGTTAACACCGCAGAAACCATATCATCCTCATTGGCCTGAATTAATTTTTTGGTTTTCCCTGAACCCGCTTTTCTTTCTATATCACCGGTTTCTTCATACCTTTTTTTTCCAGTCCACTACAGTAGAATCCGACACCCCTAATTTTGAGTAGATCCATCGAACGGATTTGTCAGCTTCCGCAAACGCAACTATAGAAGCGCGTTCTTTGGAATTAAGCATTTTACGCCCACGGTCTTCGCCAAACATAGCTGTTTTGTCACACAATTTTAACTGAGCCCCAAAAAATAAGCTAAATAGTTACGTGACAATATTTTGGAAAGAAAGAGGTAGGGTTACGAAAGGTAAACATGAAACATTATGTCTGTTTTTTTCTATGAGTCGTTTGCTGAAAAGTCACATTAAGTTTTATGT
The DNA here is from genome assembly GCF_020631705.1 of Daphnia magna. Taxonomy (NCBI): domain Eukaryota; kingdom Metazoa; phylum Arthropoda; class Branchiopoda; order Diplostraca; family Daphniidae; genus Daphnia; species Daphnia magna. Next base: position 3,325,424 of record NC_059191.1, read on the forward strand.
TTTGTATGACCTATCATAAGCTTTGGTGACATTTGTAAACACATGGGCTGGGGAACAAAAAAGAAAAAGGCAGTTGTGTAACGTTTGGAAATATCCACCAATATAAAACCGATTTATTATCATTCATCTATATGCTAGTATATAAAACTTAACAGCAAACGGCACATCAGTTCAGCTTTCACCTAAGACGCGGGTGACCAGAGAACTTATCCTGTCAAATCCTTCATCTTTTATAAATGATATCGTCTACTAATATAATGCGTTAATCATTGAATTACGCGGCATGATTAGGAAATCGAAAAATATATATTTTCTTATTTTTTTTGTTTGCCTTCATTAAATAACGGCATACAGTACCCCTAAAAGTTTCCGAACACCCGCCAGTTTCATAGCTTTTTAACATGGGCTCTTACGGTGACGGGTGTCTTGCGCGGACGAGTAGTTGGGGGGAAAAAATCATCGCATACTGATGGAAATCTAAATTACTATTAAGAAAAGAGCAGGGTATTTGTTTTATTTTATTTTTTATTTTTATCACTTAAGGTTGTTGACTGCAGGCTAGCATGCTAGTAGTGCCTCTGTTAAAAAACACACCATCCTGGGGGTTGTGTGCGGAGCCTTCCCATTCTAAGGTGTAGCACCTGTATTCGCGGTCCCTTTGAGATGGAATGCTATACGTGCGTTCAACGTAACACGCTGTTGCCAGGTCCTCTTCGTCTGAGCCCAGGGAGTTGTGGGTGCTGAAGAAGTACATAACCTCGTCGTCGTAGGGGTTGTCCGCGCAGTAGAGAATGTCCTCGTCGTCATCAGGGTAGGCCGTCACACACAGGAATTTCTTCATATCAGACGAGTAGTCTGCGCAGTAGAGGATGTCTTCTTCATCCGGATTGGGTATCCAGGCAGCTTGCCCGCCATTCTGATCTTGCCGACCGTCCGTGGACGGGAGGAGGAAGGTTTGTAGCCTTAGGGAAGATTTAGGTAAGGATTAGGAAGGTTTGGTATCGAAGGGGTAATTGGGTGTAATGATTCGGTAGGACTTACCGGCTTACCAATTAGGACTTACCGGCGCCCACGTATTATTCATGAAGGTGTGGGTTTTTTCGTTGAAGTTGTCAAAATTCGTGGGCCAATAACACTTAAAATACTTCGTGAGTTCCCAATCTTCCACGTACATGGTTTGATTTCCAATTTTTGGTTGGGTCCCACACGGTGTAAAGACCGTTTCGAAGGTGTCGTTTTGTGAGGAACATTGCATCACTGAAACGGAGGCCCCCACCGCGAGTAGTTTCGTGCATAGCGAAAGGTCCAGATGCGAGGCTGCAAGCCAACTGTCATACTGGGCCATCGTTGTGGCGGCGTGATAGGCTGCCCTGCGACTTTCACATTGCAGGTTGCGGATCTCTCGAGCCAGATGGTTGGAAATGTCTCTCGCGAAATCCCTAATGTATTGGGTGTGGCTGGCGTATTCAATTTCGAACCGTGTTAGCATTTATAGTGCCAAATCTATGACTGCGTCCGTTTGGTTAGACTCCCAATTGGGGTGGTCAACTTCTTTACGAGTCTCTGGAACCGCGATGATGACCTTGTCCATACCTAAGACCGGATGGAAGGCAGCTTGGCTCACGTTTCCGCAGGCGGAGCTATTTTCCATTGAATAGATGAAGTCCAGCTGTTTTGCTGGATCTCGTATACGAAAAATGGTGTCGTTGTCCGTTTAGTACTTCACGCCGAATCCTTTTTCATTTATCTTTAGCTCACATGGCTTCGACTCCTTCCAGGTGTCTTCCCATACGAGAGTAACCAGATTGTGTTTAAGGAGCCGCTGGGCGCTCCCGGAATATCACCAAGGGGGTGAGCTAATGGTGTAGTTAGGGCACTCCGTCTGTAGTGTAACCTCCTCGAGGCGACAGTTGGTCATCTTTTCAGTGGTGGTCTGGAGCCAGGTTATCCCAACGAAAGGGTAACCTTCTAGGGCAAAGGTATTACAGCCAATGATGTCCATGGCCTTGCCGCGACATTGTCGTAAATCCCTCGTCCTGTGGCACATCGCCTCGTCAACTTTGATGGGTTTTCGGCTAAGTGAAACTTGGTTCCATTGCAAAAAGTCTTTATACACCATGGTTGTCACTTCCCATATACTGCACGTATGTCTAGCGAAACGTTTGATTTCCAGGAGAGTGAAATAGACGGCATACATGATGGGTGTCGGCGGTTAAGGGGCGGCCTGATAAACGCACTCTCCTTCCCCGGTTTAAAAAAATCCTAGATGCGCCGCGTTGTCGCAGTTGCAGACATTGGCGTTGAACGCAAATGAGTGAGCAAGAAGGGATAGTGCCAGTAGGGACCTCAAAAATAGTGTAAACATAAAAATATACGAGATGGGTTGAGAAACTACTTCACATTCTATTTTTCTATTCTACGTAACCTAAAAATGACGATTGATAGATCTGCGATCGATCCAGTGGGTACAAGAAGGGAAAAAAACATAAAATGGCGAAACAAGGAGAGAGTTTCCTAACTGCACGTGCCATGCTACTCCTTTTTATAGGCAACTACTCGAAATCTAAACGGAACATAGTTGGGGGATGGCTAACGGATCAAATACTACTAGTGGAGGATGGGGGGTCAATCTAAGTGGCGTGGGGGCCTAAGAGCACTCCACGATCGGAGCCCGTGGCGACGCTCAGGGCGGGGCACTCTTACAGTGGGGGTTGGATCCACTGGATCTGGAAACGTTGGGTTCGGCCAATGGCATGGGTTTTCAGGCTCCCCATTCTTGGATGCAAGAGGTTATGCGTGGAGATCTATTAAGTCGACATCTTTCTCTTCGGGGCGTTCTTCTTCGATCGGGGTGGTGAGTTCGCGTTCATGGGTAAGGTTAGGCGAAGTGTCCTCTTTGCGGTTGTCCTCGAATTTAACTCATGGTTCTTCTTTCCAGATCATCGATTCGTAGAGTGGTTTGATCCGGTTTACATGGACTAACTGGGTCTGTTTGCCGGCACACTCTTGGATTTTCACGGTGTGGTTATCGTTTACTTTTACGATTCGGAATGGTCCCATGAATCGCGGAATTAGTTTCCTACTGGTGCCTGACATAGGTGTTCTTACGGCGATAAGTACCTTGTCACCCACCCTGAATTTCTGTTGTCGAGCGCGTTTGTCGTAAGGCGCCCTCTGTTGCTCCCTAGCCAGGGCTAGGTTGTCCTTTACTAAAAGGAAGGCTTCGTGCAAGCGTTGCATAATTTGACTCTTATAGTTCGAAGGGGTGATGATATTTGTAGATGGTGAGAGTAGAAACTAGTCGATGGGCATCGTTGGGTCAATTTCATGGTTTAAGAAGTATTGTGTCTCCAAGTTCAAGGAATGTAGTAAGTTCCTATAGGCACAGGCTACCGGACCTAGCATCTCCTCCCACTTCGGAAATTCTTGATCCATATATTTTCGTAGAATTACTGCTACCGTTTTGTTGAACCTCTTTGTGAGGACATTGGTTTGGGGATGGTACGCTGTGGTTCTTAACTGCTTAATCTGTAGTTTTTATTCACAGAGTGAAGAAGAACTCCGAGGTGAAGTTCGTGCTTCGATTTGTGACGATAGCTTTTGGAGGACCGTGGTACAGAATAACCTTGTCCATTAAGACTTGGCTTGTCTTCAAGGCTGTTTGGTCTGGTTGGGCGATGACTTCCATTCATTTTGTAAAATTGTCAGTCATGACGAGGACGTGGTTGTTCCCCTGCAGCGAGTGGGGTTGAATTGGTCCCAGGAAATCTAGCCCGAGTAGTTCGAAGAGTCTTAATGTTAGGTCTAGCGGGTTTAAGAAAACTCGAAGGTTAGATCGTCGTTGAAGAGCGCAGGGTTCACAAGCTAGACAATACTCCTTGACATCGGAAACCATCGTTGGCCAGTAGTATTTATCCCTTGAGCGCAGGACTGTCCTCTGATAGGCTAAGTGGCCGGAGAGAGGAGAGTTGTGATACTCCTGTAACAAAGATTTTCTTAGGTTGAGCGGATTTACTACTTGGATTTGAGTGAAACGTCGCCTTTTCTTGGAAATTGGTTCGTTGTGGCAGACCAGCAAGCCGTTGGATATCGAATGAAAATCGATTTACTTCGCCCAGATCTGGTTGCTGTTTTCTTCACTGAGAGTGCAGTTCTCTAGGTAGTCCGTTATGTAGCTGCAGAGGAGATCCTTCGATTGCTCACGGACCATGGTGTCGTTGACCCTTGGGGCGGTTTGTACTGAGTGGATCGGAATCCTGGACAGAAAATCGGTGTTCTCATGAATGCAGCCAGGACTATATTTGGTGGAATACTTAAGGTTGGCCAACATGATTGACCACCTCCCTAATCTTCCGGTTTCATCCTTGACGGTTTATAACCAATGGAGTGGCCCGTGGTCGCTGACGATAACGAACGGCTCGTCCTGAAGATAGTGGTGAAAACGTTTTATCCCAAAGATTACCGCTGCAGCCTCTTTCTCGATTGTGGAGTACTTCGATTCGATACTTCGACTTTTTTATGACCCACGCCAACTTTAGCGTCCCCAAACCTAGATGCAGTATGAAACCCACATCTCTTTCGCCCCCGTGCCAGTCCCCCTTTAGCAATCGTGTGTAGCTGTATATTTTTTATCCCCTGCTGTCGTGTAGAAACTTAATAGCAAGTGTGGAGGAGAATAAACGTTTCACTGGTGAAACTCGTTGTTTACGTCACGTTCCTTCGTTTACCCCACCGTCGCCCCTTTACTACTAGTACAACTTGTGCCCGCAGATCCAAATTTTGAGCGTTCGGCAAGTTTGCCTACTCAAGTAGTAAACCGATTGGCTATTTTTTTTTTTAGTTCAGTGTGGTTTGATGGGTCTCAGGGAATTTCTTGTCCCAATAAAATCTATAATCGGGAAAAAATAGTTTGAAATTAAAAAAATTACAGGAATGGATAACTGTTGCTAATTTCTATCAAATTCTGTAAAATGATTGCTTAATAAGTAATACCTCGAGTAGTGAACTGATTGCTCATTTGTAGGGCAGGTCGTTGCGGTTTAAATTAGCGCGCTCGCCAAGAGCTATCCATTTTTGTAAAAGTTTTGAAAACAAATTCACTAACAAAAAAATTAAGACAAGAAGTTGTTTGAAGTTTTTGCGCTCTATGAACACACAGACCCAATAGACGTAAGTAAAAAATATCATTCATTTTCAAAAGTTTTTGTTTATCAATTTCTCGGATGGAGCGAGTTCTACTTAATGATTAAGGCCTGTAAACTTGAATACCTCATTTGACGGTGTTGTCGTTACCTGGCAAAAACAAATCAGAGGAAAAAAAGGGTTACGACCGCGCTATCTGGCGCTTGCTACTGGGTCATTCCACACAAAATCTGACAATCGATGGCGCGGTCAAAATTAAGATTTTTTTGGGGGGGGGGTAAAGATAGGGAAAAAAACGACCCTAAAATTTAAAGAATTGTCGCTTAACTAGTTTAGGATATATTTAAATGTTAAAATTAGATTTTTTAATTTTGCCGTGAGATAGGGAAAAATAAAAATTCTAGTTTTTCTTTAATTGTGTCGTTTTCTCTGGTTCGATTTTAATAGGACCTAAGCCATTGGATGTAAAATTAAATTTGACATCGACATGTTAGGTTTATAATTTTTTTTTTGCTTAGAAAAATTTCGTTATTTTATTAAAACAAACCAAAAGAGGGTATACTTTCCAAATTAATTTTGAGAAAATCGCTAAATTTGAGATAATGCGGATAATTTTATTACAAAGAAGAGGTATGTTTACGTAACATATCCAAAAATTTTAAATGTGTTTTATTTTATTTGTGAGATATATTACAATTCATAAGCATCAGTTTTTGTGTTTTTGCCGCTTTATTTCATTCCCTGAAGAAATTTAGCTCCTCTTCGGACGGCCATTTTGGGAAGGGAGTTGGAAAAACAAGGACTACAAAAATGTGGCTGTTCCTTCAAGGTCGATTTTACTACAAGTCCGTAAAACTCCCCTCCTAAAATGGCCGACCGAAGGGGAGCTAAATTGCTTCGAGGGATGAAATGGGGGATGGGGGACTGTCAGTGAAGGTTGAAGCATAAGGCCATAGGCCACAGGCAAAGCAACCAAGGAAAGGTTGAATATGAATGTGTGTTTTTTCGAAGACCGGAAAAGAGACCAATTAGAATCAATGGTGTCTTCGTAGGTTAAATAGAAAACCATTGGGTTACTTTAAGAAAACAATTACTTGCGAGAATATAAGACCTACAGTGTCAGACAGTCAGTGCACCATTCAGTCATTAACTTGTCAACAAAAGCAAAGCGTGTTAGATTTTAGATAGAACTAAGAAGTTAGCACTAGCGTCTGACTGTATCTGCACTTCTGTAGTCTGCATTGTACGTCAAACTGACGTTGTGAAGCGTTGTAAGATTTAACGTTAGCGTATTATACTTTGGAAAATGCACGGTAGAGCATCTGGCTTTAAGCGAAACCTTTTGTAGGCTATGAAGGTTGGTTTGCCTTCCACAAATGTCGTATAACCTTTAATGATATCACTGTCAGCAAAATGTTTAATAAATACTCTAGAACACTTCGTAAAAACGTAATCTTTGTGGGGAATTGCTTTAGCTCACTTAGAAAGTAATTTTTGTTAGATGTAGAAAAGAGTGGAATACTTTCCTTTTTTGAATTATCCCCGGATTTATACCCAGTTTTACAATTGGGGACACAGCATATCGTAGGCATAATGAGTTTATTATCACCTCAGAATAACGATACCGACGATAACTCTCATGTTCTTTAATAGTAACAAACCCGAAACCCTAATAACACCAAACAATAACAATAGTACTTTGACGCTGACCGGCTGCTGACAGGAAACAGACATTCCACAAATCCACTATTCCCCTAATAAAAGACTTTCCACAAAAATGGATCCACAATTTCCCTAATGAAGCGGGATAAAAGAAGTGGAACTTACCGCAAACTTTTTGAAGTATTTATAGCGACAACGGCGTCTAAAAAAGAATTGCTGCAAACTTAACAATGATCTCGCAATTTTCATTTAATTTAAATTACTTGAACATTTTATAGTTAAAATTGGTTTTATGAACTGTTAACACTTATTGCTATTACATATGAATCAGAATTTTTAAGGACAAAAAAAATATTTTGTATTACATTACAAGAACTTAAACGAGTTAGTCCAATAAGAGCTCAAGCAAAAGTAGTCTACATAGCTGCACACCCGGCCAGAGTTGCCAATAGCAGAACATTCCACTTTTCATCCCATTTTAGCAGACGATGGCTCTGGGAAGGACGCCTACCATTAACTCTTATACCATGGTATCGATATCCCCAACACCAGGTTGGTCGCCCACATCTAAGATGATGCTTATGGCAAAACTGCACCGGTACTTTTTCCTATAGGGCCGCGTATATTTATCATCTAGCTGACAGTTATCGCCTAGATGACGCTTACTAATTAAGAGCCAACTATTATGGTCTCCCAGCAACACTATCAGACCAAAGTTAGCATATAGAGCAGTAAAACATCCAAGGTTGTGCGTTCTCCACAAATCCGAAAAATCTTATTGGTTTCCAAGTTGGTCTGCTGTGGCTGCAGCGTCTTATAATTAATTAATTATAATTTAGATTTCTCCCCTTTTCTTTGTTACAGTGGGTACTATATTCATTTCTTCATTTCCAAAATTTTTTTCTAGCCCTAATTAAATACAGTTTATTTTTATTTAATTATTGTTTTTAAGTGGCTCGTCTCTTCTAGCAGAAAATTTTTTTTCCGACACATTAAACCGCACCGACCTACCTACCTGAAAAATAGCTAATTGGTCATTATCGAGTAGGTGCTTTTCAATCGGTTTTCTTTCGTTCAAAATACCCACTTTAAAAGATATAGCTTAGCCTTAGCTTAAAAAAGGGTGGGCAAGTGAAGGAAAATAAATATAACTATAATGTATTGCACAAAACAAGTCAAATAGGGTACACAGTAATGATATCGGGTTTTGAAACCGGTTCCACTACCCTAATGCCCATGAGTTTAAATTCACAATTATAACAGTAATATTAATGAAATTATACCGTTGCTTAATTAAGTAATATTCTAATAAATTAAAACAAAATTATAAAGTTAAAAGGCATTGTATTTCGGAAAGGAAACAAAAATAAAAATAAACGATTAACATAAATAATAACAAATAGGAAAACAACAAATAACGGCTCGGAACTTTTTGTGTAGAGGAGGGAAGATACGCAGCTTGACGATGTAAATAATTCCACCTAGTGTCGTCGGAGCGAACCCTACCACCTTTCTTTGTACCCATGAAAGATGGTAGGGTTCGCCCCGGCTAGGGCTCGGCCCCGATCACACTCTAATCGGGGACCCCGCTAAGCTTCCCCGATTAAAATGAATCGGAGAAGTTCGGTGTGGGGATTTCTTTTTCAACCTATTCTCAGTTAGCGACGCTAACCACTGCTGCCGCGGCAGCACGTACTAACTAGGTAGTACGTGTATCACGGTATTTAGCCAATTTCGAATCTTCGTTTGTTTTTTTCACGCTCAGAATTGTTTCCTTCAGTCGTCTGCCATATTCAGAATTTTGACGGCATTAATTTCAAATTTTTTTGTGTGGATTAAATTGTTTTAATGGAAGAAGAAAGAAGAAAACTCTACAATGCTAGAAGAAGGGGAAAATATTGTAAAAGTGAAAAACGTAAAAGATACGTTTTCACAGCGACAATTTCCGACGATTCTAGTGAAATAAAAAAAAAAATATTGAAAAAAAATGCCACTGAGAAAAATTAAAAATAATATTAAGGACAAAGGAAGCTTGAATGGTAATATAATTTTTTTATTTGAATTATACAAGCTTTACTGTACTGTTGCTTGTCACTAGTTACATGGCAAGTGAAGTCCTACTGGAAAATATGGTGACAGGCAATTAAAGCAATTTTTTCACTTCAAAAGGAGCACATCCAATACCAAACCAACATTACATTAATTTAGTTAAATTCGTTTTTTAGTAACTGCCTTCTCCACTGAAGTTTCGAATACTTTCATTCAGGACCTGGTAGCTTAATACAAGAATTCCTAGAAGCAGAAATCCTTGGATCTATGGTAAAAGAAAACAGCAGACCAGAGGGGGTTAGTTGCCTATCTGAATGGAAACAAGGAAAGGCATTTGAAAAAACACAACAAAAAACAGCAACAAAAGGCACTACAGATGTTTTTCACTCCTTTATCGGGTGGGTAAAGTTGGGACCGAAGCGGCTGTTGCGCTTTGGTACAACACCACTAGGGTGTCAACCCTGACGCACGGCAACGTCCTTGACGCGTCGTATGCCCAATCCCCAAGTCAGAGGTGTGCCAAAGTTATCTTAACTGAAGTTAACGCGTTAAAGTCGGGACGCGTTAAGCTATTTCTTAGCAACATTTCTTTCAGTTAACGGGCAGTTAACGGCGACATGAAACGCCAAAATTTGGAGGAGAATTTTACGCGTTAAAATTTTTAACAAAGTTAAACTTGAATGGAAAGCAAATAATGCATAAATAAAGAAAATTTGTGGGTATCTCGGGCTCTCGGCAATGTTCTAAATGTTACGTATAATAAATTTAAATGTGTAAAACCGGCAATACTGTTATTTGTATTCAAATTCAAGTCAGAATCAGAGTCAGACGACTATTCGTCGTAGTCGTTCGTACTTCGTAAATCGTGACTTCGTGGTTCGTGCCTCGTAGATTGTAGGTCGTATCTTGTTATGAGTCGTGTATTGATGGCGTCATTTAATTTGGTATTTGAATTGGAATTTTACGTACTTTTAGGTGCCTTGAAAACTGAAAGTGGTAATACATAATATTATTATTGAAATCTTATACTAATAAATCTGTAAGGTCTAACCATTCAATCATTGACATATAAATTATATGTTTTGCAATAACACAAAGACAAATTTCGAAAGTAATTTGAAGTATACGTATTGGTTTTCGTGAAGAGCAAAAGAATGTTGATGTGATTCTTTCCCGCTCACAGTGAGTACGATTGTTTACAACTTAGTTTTATATGTAAAAAAATATAACTTATGTTTGATTTTGGTTCTTAAGGAAATTGGTGAAAGAATGGTTCGAAAAAAAAGACTGTATGTAGTCCTTCACTGACTAAGAGCTCAAAGGCTAGCAATACTAAATCTAACAATGACAAAGATCTGACTTCTTCATTCAACGAAGCAATTGACCAAGCTGAAAGTGCAAGTGGAACGTCAGCTTCTAATATTGAACCTGAACCTTCAGCAAACGACACAAATTTGAAGTCATGTTGGGTTTGAAATAATTTCTTGCAAATTGAGTAAAGCCAGGAAAAGCAGTCTGCAACCATTGCAAAAAGCTGATGACAATTTCAGTGTCATCAATGAAGTACCATTTAAATGTCAAACACAGACAAAAAATCCATGAAGATCAACCAAAAATCACAGATTATAGAACAATGACAAAAGAAAAGAAATTAAAACTCGATACCGCAAATGCAAACTTCATTGTTCAGGACCTACATGCAGTAAATGTTGTGATGGGGAAAGACTTTCGAAATTTAATGAAAGTAGCAGTCAGGCAGCAGTATCATGTTCCGCATCGAACGACTTTTAGTCGTTATCGAATCCCCAAAATGTACGAGGCATGTAAGCTTGCCGTCATAGAAGAATTTAAATCAGTTGAGTTTGTGTGTTGCACAACTGACATGTGGGTTGACAACTTTAAACACCTGGCCTACATGACTCTGACTGCCCACGTCCTCTGCCTCTACGTCAAGTTTGTTAGTCATGATAAACCAAGATCTCAATAAAAGCCAAATGGCCGTTTAAGCGTTATATATCTTTAAAATTTAGTTTAAAAAAGCGGTCTAAAACAGGTCAAAAGCAACAGAAAAACAACACGTTAAATATTTTAACTCAGTTAATTTCCTTTAACTAGTTAATTTCCGTTAACTGTAGTTAACTGGCGAGAAAAACACTTTAACGCGTTAAGGCAAATGAAAAATGCATTTTAACGCGTTAAGGATTTTTTGACAAACGCACACCTCTGCCCCAATTCTTTTCTTTTTTCATGGAAAGCAGACTGCCGTCTGCTGTCCCAATTGAATTACCTCGAAATTCGAAAGAGACTCATGCCTTGATTAGTTAAAAACGTGTTTTTTGTGAGTCAATAGTGTATATTGTCAAGAATTGTGGAAAAAATGACTATGCTTCACGATCAAATGCATGAATATTTCTTCTTTGGTGGTTGGTGGAATGAAACCTGCAAGAGCTGGACCATATTTCCACAAGTTTTTGAGGATGATATATGGGCAGTCACACTGAACTAGTTTGAGTTTTTCAATATATCTCGCCTTTACCAAAATCCCAAGGCTGTTTGAATGGGACGATAGTTTGAAATTTTCAGTCATTTTTTCCACAATTATAATAATTATCAAATGTCAACCTTTTCAACATCAAATAAATGAAGAAATACATCTTAAAAAATAATGAAAATAGCACAAGTTGTGATCCACAAAACCCTTTATTACAATAAGAAAATATTATTAGGATATTGTAAAGGATTAAATGCGAACGACGTAGGGAAAAAATGAGAAAATTAAGGCCTTTGGCACTGATTAACTTAAAATACTTAATATTCAAAATAAAATTAAAATACTCAGCCTTAACGTATATATTTTTTTTACACAGAAAAATTTCTCGTAAATTTCTGAGCTAAAATAATCAAATAAAAAAAATAAATACTTATAAACAAGATTTTGTTTTTTTCAGTCAGCTTTCTTTTTTACGGCGAATCGCGTCAGGTTGTATATGGTTGCGACTCGACTTTTTTGGTAAATCAAAGATGGTTAAAACATTTTGCTATCGCCATTTCTTAATCTATTTTTTTCAGGTAAAAAAAATACCCAATTATCTAAATGACTATGTGTTGAAAAATGTACATTTTGTGTTAGAACAGAGGAGTTGACAGATCCAGTAGAGGCTTCCCTACACCCTGGCCTTGCCCTTACTCCTAAGTCGACTTGGTCCCTGACGTCACGAGCAGAAACCCTCTTGTAAATGTACTTGTACTGACACAGTCGCTAATACACCCAAGTAAAGAACCTAACAGAACAAGGTGCTAGAAGATAAGGATGAATAGTGGAAGCCATTGTATTCTGTTGTATTTGGTATGAATAACTTAACCGCCTATTATTATTGTATTTGGTATGAATAACTTTACCGCCTATTATTATGAGTTGGGTCATTGAATCAATGTACAACATTGCCTAAAAAGATAAAACCCATTACAGTACTATTTTTTTGCATGTTTTAAAAGGCAAAACCCATTAATTCCCGCCATAGAAAATCGATATAGTACATAATACGGCCAACGGTAGCGCTGAAACACGGCCAAGAAAAATCGGTTCGATAACCGAGCCGGTTCCATAGCTAGGTGGTTCTACAACTGGACCGGCACTGTACCTCCTATGGCGGTGACGCGTTACCTGGCAACAGCCAATAAGAGGAAAAACAAGGGCTACGACGACACCATCTGGCGTTCGCTAATGCTACTGCTTCGAAAACCTAAATGCAAGATTAAGCAAAACCAGGGTTTCCTTGTATTTTTTTATTAAGAGCATCTTAGAATCCTTAACTTTGAGTTAAAGAATTCCAGTAAGTGTAGAAATTCACCTCTTTGAAAAAGATTTGTGTCCACTAAGTAATATTTTCATCATTACATTTCACCATTTCAATCAAATTTGCATCGGTATTGGGATGGTGGATTGGGATGGTGGATTGGGATGGTGGATAAGGACTCCGTCTAGACATTTTTGGATATGAGTATTGAGTATGTCGGTTCAAGTCTATATTATGTCATGTTATCAAAGTGAGTAAAATTTTATAAATTTTTATTTTATCTTTAAGTGAAAATGTTTAATCCGTTTATAGATTTTTTCCCTAAGTGATTCATTCAATAAACTACAAGAACAAGAAGAAAATTTTTCATTAACATGATAATAAAACTTATATATTTTTAACATACTACTTTTTTCTTTTTAACAACTCAATTGACATATTGCTGTCAAACTAGCACACTTTTCATTTCAAAAATTTGATTTCCTTTTGTTTTAACTTTATTCATGTGTTGATGTAACTATAAAAAGTGTTAAAGTTTTTGGGGGTATTTTTAAACGAGGCTATAATTGCGAGAGCCAGATGGTGTCGTCGTAACCAGAGTAATAGAATACTGGTATAGCCACGGCCATGTTAACTCCCTCTCTCGGATTTTTCCCCAAAAGTTGTTGCCGATTTCGCGTATCGATTGTGAGAAAATGAGGCAAGATATCGATTTAAGTGTCCCATAACCGTAACGCCACCTATGAATTGAGTTTTAAGGGTTGTTAAGAAATCTCTTCATGCTCTTACTTTTTTCACACTAATTAATTAAGCCACTTTTTGTTTACTTTCTGAAGTACAGACAAAAAAGAAAAAAGAAAACGTAAACATCACAAGTTCACAACACACGCGGGCGCTGTTATAGGACAGAAAGACTAGGCCAAAGGCAAGGAGGGCCGCCAAAGCGTGGCACACCAGACATACTGGTAAAGAATTACCAGAAACGAAGAACTATTCTATTACAGAGTAATAGAAACGGGTAGCCACGCTTATGGCGGGCCCTCCCATTGCCTTTGGCCTGAAAGTCTTCCGCCCATAACGAAAGCGCCACAGGGATGGCGACAGTAGAACCCAAGACAGTAGAACCCCGAAAACAGTAGAACCCAAGACAATAGAACCCCACTTTTAAAAATATTAAAAAAATTGTTGGAAACCGACAGTAGAACTCCATGTACAATAGAACCCAAAGACATTAGAACCCAACTTTTAAAAATATAAAAAATTTTTTAGATAAATCCGACAGTAGAACTCCATGTACGATAGAACTCCAAAGAAATTAGAACCCCGCAAAACAAAAAAATTAAAAAGGTATGGTGACAGTAGAACTCCAAGACAGTAGAACTCCAAAAACAGTAGAACTCCAAAGACATTAGAACCCCACTTTAAAAAATATATTTAAAAATTGTTGATAAGTCCGACAGTAGAACCCAGTACAATAGAACCCAAAGACATTAGAACCCCACAAAAAAATTAAAAATAACAAATAGCATGAGACAATAGAACTCTTCTGTCCGACAATAGCACTCCAATGCTCGACAACAGAACTCCAACGATTTTTATAAAATATCAAATGCCCGACAGTAGAACTCCAACATCCGACAGTAGAACCCCGACACCCGACAGTAGAACCCCAACACCTGACAGTAAAACTCCACTGAATATTTAAATAATTATTACGGCCGACAGAAAACTCCAAGACTTTATTTTTCATTTCAATAAAAGTCATAAAAGTAGGGCTCGGCCCCGATCACATTCTAATCGGGTACACCGCTAACGTTTACCGTTAAAAATTAATCGGGGAAGTTTGACGGGTGAACTAATTAGGAAAGTAAACCGCTTCGCCATTTTTCGGGTAGGTCGGTGCGGTTTAGCGTGTCATAGGTATCCCTCCCCCTAAAAAACGTATATTTTAAGAATTTATTGCGGAAAAACTATAAGAAAAAAGTTTATAAATTTTGCAGAAATGGATAGCTCTTGGTAAGGGCTATCAATTTCTGTAAAATAATTAAATATTTTCATAAACAAAAAAAATTGGACAAGAAGTTTTTTGTAGTTTTTGTGCTCTAGATATATACTAGATCCATTAGACTAACTTAAGCAACAATATTAATTATTTTAAACTTTCTTGTGTATGAATATTTTTTCGTTATTGTTCGTTTATTGTTTTTAATTTATTAATTTATGCTGTTACACTATTTATATCTTTATTAAATCGCTTTTCTATATATAAAAAAGGAATGAATTAAACATCGGTATAGAGCAAGTGATTGACGCGTACCCCCTCCCTATTTGTGAATGCACTCTTGCGGATTTCGCCATGTTTGTTACGAGTCCGTTTTTCCTCTGAGGAATCCTTATGGGGAAAAAAGGGGATTGCAAAAAAAAATTTGTGAAACCTTCCCAATTTACCAAAGGATACTAGCAATAATTTTGTGTTCGTAAATGAACTAGCTACATTTTAATATTAAATTAAGGGTATTTAATTCTAGAAAACAGCAAAATTTTAATGTTTAACGGTATTGTTTACAATTTTCATTGTCTTAGGCCCTGGGTATGATGACACCCTTTTACAACGCAGCTCATTTTTCCTTACACATAATGTAAACAATACCGTTAAACATTAAAATTTTGCTGTTTTCTAGAATTAAATACCATTAATTTAATATTAAAATGTAGCTAGTTCATTTACCTTTAACACAAAATTATTGCTAGTATCCTTTGGTAAATTGGGAAGGTTTCACAAATTTTTTTTTTGCGATCCCCTTTTTCCCTATAAGGATTCCTCAGAGAAAAACGGACTCGTAACAAACATGGCGAAATCCGCAAGAGTGCGTTCACAAATAGGGAGGGGGTACGCGTCAATCACTTGCTCTATATTTCCATCAGAATTATTGTGAATGATGGGCAACTGGGTTGGTGCGGGCAGGAGAAAAACGGTTTCAACACCCGATTTGGGGAAAATCGGGAAAACTATAAGTCAAAAAGTTTTAACAATTATAGGAATGGGTATATCTTGATACGATCTATCCATTTCTGTAAAAATATTGCTAAAAAAATCCTTTTTGGAGAAGTAAACTGCTTCGCCATTTTTCAGGTAGGTTGGTGCAGTTTAGCGGGTCTAAGTTAACCCTCATCTCCCAGTAATACGTGAAATTAAAAAAAAATTTTGTGGGGAAACTATAAGACCAAAACTAATAAATTTTATAGAAATGGATAGTTCTTGATAAGGGCTGTCTATTTCTCTATAATTTATTTTAAAAAAATTCATACACTAAAAAGTTTCAAAAATAATGAAAATTGTTACTTCAGTCTATAGGATCGAGTATATCTCTAGAGCGCAAAAACTGCAAAATACTTCAAGTCCAAATTTTGTTTTGTTTATGAAAATTATGTTAATTATTTTACAGAAGTAAATAGCCCTTACCAAGAGCTATCCATTTCTGCAAAATTTATTAATTTTTGTCTTATATTTTTTCCGCAATAAATTATTGAAATACTACGTATTTTTAGGGGGGGGGTACCTTTGACCCGCTAAACCGCACCGACCTACCCGAAAAATGGTGAAGCGGTTTTCTTTCCTAATTAGTACACCCTAAGCAATATTTTAGCAAAATTGGATAGACCTTATCAAGATTTATCCATTTCTATAATTATTAAAACTTTTGGACATCTAGTTTTCCCGATTCTTCCATATTTGGGTTTTGGAACCTTTTTTCTCAGACCCGCACCAACCCAATGGCCCGTGGGTGACAATTCACAATAGTTGTAATGAAAACACACTAATATCCAATTTATTCCTGAGCAATAAAATTTAAAATTATATAATAAAGGTATAAATAGTTTATTAACAAAATAGTAAGTTAGAAACAAAATAATAAATAAATAAACCTGAAAAACAAACAAATAAAGGCTGCAGCCCGACTACTCCACACACGCCACAGGCCACACACCACAAGCAGAAGGGGTGGAAGGGGCTATAGAGTGAGGAAAAGGAGAAAGCCAATCAGAGGGCCGGAATAATCCCTCTGGGATGTAGCAGTGACGGTTTCGACCCTTCGAGACCGTCTCGCGGAGACCAAGTTGGGCTAAGACGGTGCAATCGGTGCAGCACCGATTCTAACAACGAAAAAAAAATCCCCGCGCCAAACTTCCCCGATTAATTTTAAACGGTAAACGTTAGCGGTGTACCCGATTAGAATGTGATCGGGGCCGAGCCCTACTTTTATGACTTTTATTGAAATGAAAAATAAAGTCTTGGAGTTCTACTGTAAGCCGTAATAATTATTTAAATATTCAGTGGAGTTTTACTGTCGGGTGTGGGGGTTCTACTGTCGGGTGTCGAGGTTCTACTGGCGGATGTTGGAGTTCTACTGTCGGGCATTTGATATTTTATAAAAATCGTTGGAGTTCTGTTGTCGGGCATTGGAGTGCTATTGTCGGACAGAAGAGTTCTATTGTCTCATGCTATTTGTTATTTTTAATTTTTTTTTGGGGTTCTAATGTCTTTGGAGTTCTATAGAGCAGTAAAACATCCTACGTTGCACGTTCTCTACAAATGCGAAAATCTCATTTGTGTCCAAGTTGGTCTGCTGCGGCTGCAGCGTTTTATGGAGAAATCAACTTCTTCATGTTAAAAAATAAGTTTTCATAAATATAATTAAGATTTTCCCCCTTTTCTTCCTAGCAGAGGGTACCCTATTCATTTTTTCATTTCCCAATTTTTTTTCTAGTCCTAGTTCTATCTGGTTTATTTTTATTTAGCTATTGTTTGTGAATGGTTTGTTGTTCATCCCCTTGTAGCAGACGAATTTCTGGCAGCAAACGAAATTCTTCGGCTAAAAGAGACGAGTAACTTACAAACAAAAATAAAATAAAAATAAAGTAGATAGAACTGGAGCTAGAAAAAAATATTGGGAAATGAAAAGATGAATAGGGTACCCACTGCTAGGAAGAAAAGGGGGAAATCTAAATTATAGTTATGAAAACTTAATTTTTAACGCGAAGAAGATGGTTTCTCCATAAGACGCTGCAGCCGCAGCAGACCAACTTGGACACAAATGAGATTTTCGCATTTGTGGAAAATGCGCAACGCAGGATGTTTTACTGCTCTATTGTACATGGAGTTCTACTGTCGGACTTATCAACAATTTTTAAATATATTTTTTAAAAGTAGGGTTCTAATGTCTTTGGATTTCTATTGTACATGGAGTTCTACTGTCGGATTTACCAACAATTTTTAAAAATATTTTTATAAGTGGGGTTCTAATGTCTTGGAGTTCTACTGTTTTTGGAGTTCTACCATGGTCTAAGATTTGGGAGGTCCCCGAACTGTCGTCTGCTAGGCCTGTTTTTGGCTGTTCGTCTGCTATTTCTGCGGACAAATTTTGGGGCACTCGCTAGGGGCGCTGACTGTCCGGATCAGTCATAACATTTCCCTCCAAAACGTTGTTAACAACGAGAAAAGTAGTTGCTTGTCACAGTCTTCTTCTGGACTAAGCCACTCAAAGGTAACAATTCTTATTTATGTTACGTTATCATGTAATGTTTTCATGTTAGTGGCTTTTAGGTGTGATCATGGTGTGATAGTTAATTGTTAAAAGTTTGTTTTATTGTTGCATAGGACTCCCACTTTGCTCTCATGTGTGTGGAATGTCATTCATATTTCTCCTTTTTTTAGGTTACAGAAGATGCCTAATCGTTGTTTTGTGCCTAATTGCAACTCGGGATTCCCTGGGTCCACTACGACTGAAAAGGTGGCATTTTTTTCATCTCCAAGGGATTCTAGCCTGCTTCAACGTTGGAAGCTGCGAGGGAAAAAAATGTAGACAAAAAAGAAGATTGCGACCTTCTCTATGTCTTATGACAACATATTTTTGTTGTTGTTTGTGAAACAAAAGGTATTTTCCATTTCTGGCTAAAGGCTATGTTTATAGATGGCAGACACCTAGAAGCTATTACCTTTTTGAAGACTTTTTAAGTCAGTAGACACAGCCCGGAGATTTTAACTTTCTCCAACACTTTCTCCAAGACACCGCTGTCGGCGGAGAATGTTTACTCTACGTGTTGTAGAATACAGCAAATATTACCATTCATGCCTCAAGTCAACACCACGAAAGAAGCCATTCAATTAATAAATTGATTCTTTGGATGATGCTTCAAAAGTGATGAATGGGGCCTGGGTGTAATTGTAAACGTTTCAGTCCTTTTATTAATCAGTGGAACACGTTCCGTAGATGATTTCTTTTCTCTGGGGCAATAAGATATAATCTGTTTAACTTTTCCCTTCTATGCGAACGAAAGAAAAAGAGAAATGTTTCAGCAAGACGTGAATGTTCCACGCTGCATTACAGAGATACAGTTACGAACATCTGGTCATCTTTGACGATTTATGAGTCGTTTCATCCTGTTATTACCTTGACCAATGGAACTTTGAATTATTGCACCCCGCGCTTCGCTTCGCAGATGTAAGACCCACAATCTTGGGGTTTAAGTTGGCGAATAGTGAGGTTCGCCGAGTGTGAAGCAACTGACGCAATACAACGAGCATCCTTCAAAGTTTAGATAAAATAGTTGTAAGTTAATCTAAAACAATTGGAAAATCTCATACTTCATACCATGTAAAAAAGGGAAAAACATTCGCCACCCCTAACCTTAAGCTGCGCAAACTGTCTAAAATGGTAAATTAATTTGTATTAATGTATATTAATGTTTGAAATACAAAGAGGAATTGATTCAAGTTTCTTTTTTTGTTTTGTAATTTTTAATCATCAATAAAACAGCGTAGAAAAACTCAAAAGCGACTATTTTTCCCATTGTTCACAACGTTTTGGAGGGAAATGTTATGACTGATCCGGACAGTCAGCGCCCCTAGCGAGTGCCCCAAAATTTGTCCGCGAAAATAGCAGACGAAACAGCTAGCAGACGACAGTTCGGGGACCTCCCAAATCTTAGACCATGGTTCTACTGTCTTGGAGTTCTACTGTCAGTAATCAACACAGTCTTCACCAGTGAACTGATACTGATCCGATTCCGTGTCGTTAAAAAACGGATTTTTTGAGGGCCGTAGAACGGATTGGTTTCCGTTCTCTAACGCTAGAGTCGCATGAAGGCAATAACGTTATGCCTACCCTCTAGCGCCTCTAGCTGATTCATAATCGGATTCGTTTCAGTTAACCGATTTTTGACAAAGCAGCGCGTTGTTCAAATCAGTGAGCGGACCCGTTTCCGTTCACAGATCCGTTTCAGTTTATTATCAACTTGTTTTTATAATAAGAAGCCGAAACCTTTCCATTATTTGAACGGATTCGTTTCCGTTTCCATAGCACGTTTTTAGTAAACAAACTGTTTGCTTATTAGAATAACGTACGTGCTTAATGTAGTGCAATATTTTGTTTTCAATAATGCCTATGTCAGAACAATTAAGGGTAAATTTTGTTATTTCCGTTAGATAATTAAGAAAATTTAAACCTTTTCCCTTCTTGGTTCTTTTAGAAAATGGTTGCTGAAGGGAAAATCAAAAAAAAGACCCAGGGCAGAATCATGGACTGCAGGAAAGAGATGGGATAGATTAAAAACTGTAAAACAAAAATTAGAAACCCTTCATGGAAAAATGAGGTGCAATATGCTCTGTTTGTGGTGTATCCAAATCCCCGAGGAGATCCTTCCCATTATCTGTTCAAGGAAGGGAAGATATTGAAAAGCTAGTTTTCAACATTGCAGTCCTATTATACGGATTAATATATTAAGTCTGTAATTTTATGTGGAAGTTAAACCCTGATGTATGTGTAATTGTATGTGTGTCATTCGGTGGTCGGCGGCTTGGTGGTTGGAATCATTATGAGCGTTAATAAGTGAAGAAGTGCTTCCGTCCTTCACATTCGGTGACTGTCAGATTCAAATAAACAAGTGACAAGAATTAGTTCAAATTACTTTTTTAAATTATACGTTTAAACGAAAGCAACATTCTATAGTGCACGATCGAGGAGTTAAGTAGGCTAGAGCCTAGAAGTGTTGCTGTGCATCACTCTAACCGTAACATTGACCTTCTACATATACATTACATCCTAATTAAAAATTTAAGAAAAACCAGCAATGTAGGATTACAATACAATGAGCAATCCTTACGGAATGAAAATCTCGATTATTAGAGTAATCGATATTTGTAATTGGAATTCGAATATTAAGGCAGGAGTTAATGCGTTTGAATGCAATCGAAAAAAAAACGCTAAATAATTCCCGCCATCGTGCTCGACGGCGATTGGTTGATTAATTTTTACATATTCGGGAAACAAAACCTTATTTCTAACATTTCCGTGGGCATCAGCGTAATCTTTGTGATCTGAGAATCACGAAAATGGTATACTATTTAATTGATTTTATCAAAGATAAGTAATCGAACAGTTAGCTTAAAGTTTGGGTGTGTAAGCTCAGCCCCCCTCCTCTTTAAGTCTGAAAATGGAATAATAATAATCTGAAAAAGAATAAAGCGGTAGGCTGCATAGCATTAGGCCTGTGCGCGTGAAAAAGCGTTCGCGTGAAAAAGCGTTCGCGTGAACCTCAATCATACGGGCATAGACAGAAAAGTGATTGTTTTTCAATTCATATTCGGATTCAGCGTACAAAGTTGAATACAGACTATAAATTTTAATATTATCGAAGGTAGTTTGTATAGTATAATATGCGTTTGCGTGATAAAGTGTTTGGCGTGAATTACACGTACATGCCTTTATAACGGATTGTTTTTTAATTCAGATATAAATTCAGCGTAAAAAGTTAAATAAATGCTATTAATTTTAATGTTATCGAAGGTAATTTGCATTGAGTAATATGCGCCAGCGTGAAAAAGCGTTCGGCGTGAATTACACGGATATAGATAGAAAAGTGATTGTTTTTGAAATCATATTTGAATTCAGCGTAAAAAGTTGAATAAATGCTATTAATTTTATTGTTATCGAAGGTAGTTAGCATTGAGTAATATGCGCCAGCGTGAAAAAGCGTTCGGGCGTGAATTACACGGATATAGATAGAAAAGTGATTGTTTTTGAATTCATTTTTGAATTCAGCGTAAAAAGTTGAATATTCAGCATTAATTTCATTGTTTTTGGTGTTAGCGGGGGGAGTTATTCGTTTTTGGACAAAATTTTTCATAGAAACCAAACGACCCAATTCTCTTTCCTTATCTAGGCGACTTTTTTCGAGATTTTTTTCGTCACAAACGGCAAACTCCCGCCAAATTTATGAAACCATTAGATGTACTCAATTTTTTACACTGAATCCGAATCTGAATTCAGAAACAATAAATTTTCAACGCATGCACGTGTAATTTTCACCGATCCATTTTTCAACCCTATAGGCTTATCTCGCTATGCTTGCTTCCGTAAGAAATAATGGAACTAATGATCCTTATTCAATTTTTCACGAGGAAACCAAAAATGAAGTAAAAAACAATCGTCGTCAACAGCGATAGCCGTGAATTTTATCTCGGTTTAACAAGTTTCGTTAAGTCGCATAGATAGACGGAATTGGATTTAATTGAATTCCATGTTAATTAAAGAAAAGATACATTTTGCTGGTTACCGGACAAAAGTTTATTAATGATATAGTCCCACATCACAAACACATGAAAACGTCTACAGAGTCAATACAGTGATGGGGTCAGGTTCAGAGACATCACGATCAGAATCTGAGTCGGAGTCTTGGTGAGAGTCACTGTTGAAGTCTTGATGAGATTCACTGTCGGAGTCTTGATCACAATCACGGTCTGAGTCACGGTCAGTATCACAATCGGAGTTACAGTTGAAGCTCCCGTGAATGTATATCTTGAAGAGTGAAGGCTCCGTTCCAAAGAGCCAGTTTTAGTTTTAAAAATTTGATTACCTAGAAGTGTGACAACTATCATGAATTTACTCTTCAATGGTTCAATTGTCAACGAGTTTATGCTTAGACAAGATTGGCATTGCAGAGGAACGAAGCACGGAACTGCAACCTCTGAAAATAATAACATTTGTAAGCATCAATCAAAATATATTAACAAGATATGCAAAATAATTTATATACCTTTTGTAACTATCTCAGCTAAAGTTGAATCCCAAAACTCGTTAGGCTTTAGTTTAATCACTTTGGAATCTTGAAACAATAATTGTCTTCTGTGGAACACATTCCATGAATGGAATTGGAAGTCGCAGTCTTGACAATATGTCTTGACACAACAGAGACAGCGAGTGTAACAAGCTGCAAGGGACTTTTTACAAATCCAGCACAGTGATGGAATAGTTGCGTAGCTTGCAATAAGGCCATTGACAACTTCATCCCAGTGCACATCCCAATCAACAGCAATTTGGCCCATACGTCTCTCATGTTTCTTCACTTCTTCTCCTAGAGGTACACTCCCGTCAGCATCAATATTGAAGTCACTTTGAATTTGATTCAGATATTGTTCTAGCTGACTCGGAATAGGTGAATCTGTAAGTAATCAAGGAAATATTTAGATGTTTATACAAGACAGGAATACTATCGGACTTGAAATTACCTAAGTTGTTGGCTGCTTCAATATCTTCTCTATCAATTGTCAGGGAATTTTCGTTTTCAGTGGAACAGTCTTTAGAGGTTCTTTTCATTCTTTTTCTTTTGGCTGATTCATTTCTGTTGAGATCTGGGGGAATTGATGAACTAAGTTGTCGTTTAACTTTGGGAAAACTTTTTCTTTCCTTTTGGTTTTTTCTTATTTCCCTCTTGAAATCTCTTTGCTTTTGAATATATAATTCTTTTTTTAAATCCTTCAATAGATCACTTTTCTTGTTCGACGACATTTTGTTGTTTTGTTTTTCAATAACACAATTAAAATCGGTTAATATTCTAATAAGCAAACAGTTTGTTTACTAAAAACGTGCTATGGAAACGGAAACGAATCCGTTCAAATAATGGAAAGGTTTCGGCTTCTTATTATAAAAACAAGTTGATAATAAACTGAAACGGATCTGTGAACGGAAACGGGTCCGCTCACTGATTTGAACAACGCGCTGCTTTGTCAAAAATCGGTTAACTGAAACGAATCCGATTATGAATCAGCTAGAGGCGCTAGAGGGTAGGCATAACGTTATTGCCTTCATGCGACTCTAGCGTTAGAGAACGGAAACCAATCCGTTCTACGGCCCTCAAAAAATCCGTTTTTTAACGACACGGAATCGGATCAGTATCAGTTCACTGGTGAAGACTGTGTTGCAGTAATCCCGCCACAGCGGCTGTGTTGTGAACTTGTGATGTATTACGTTTTCGCTATGTTTTCGCTCATTTTCGTCGTCTGTACTTCAGAAAGTAAACAAAAAGTGGCTTAATTAATTAGTGTGAACAAAGTAAGAGCACGAAGAGATTTCTTAACAACCCTTAAAACTCAATTCATAGGTGGCGTTACGGTTATGGGACACTTAAATCGATATCTTGCCTCATTTTCTCACAATCGATACGCGAAATTGGCAACAACTTTTGGGAAAAAATCCGAGAGAGGGAGTTAACATGGCCGTGGCTACACCAGTATTCTATTACTCTGCCCTTGTTTTGCTAGGGAACGCCTACCCGCCATAGGAGGTATTTGAGTTTACAGGCCTTAAGCATTAAGTAGGCCTTGGTAAAATAGACTTTATCCCCTACTTCCTTTATGGTCCTTCCATTAACGTCTTCTGCTAGATTCCGCGGCCCTTGCGAAAATGAACCAAAACCAAAATTCTAAGGAAGCTTTACAAGAAAAGTAACTGAAATCGGATATAAAACTAATTAGTTGAGTTCTTAAATGTTATTCTTCGAAACGCAGACGAGCCGCAGTGGAAGCTGCCTTTCGGAAAAAAAAGCTATCCGAGCAAAGAGCTCTTGGCACCGTTGAATACATGGTGGAAAATTCAGCGGTTGACCCTCATTGGCTTACTAGTAACGTAAGCAGCTTGTTTACTTCATAATCTGTTATAGATCACATCAAGTTTTCATGTTGGCAGGGAAAGTTTCTCAATCCATCTTATTATCAAGATGCAGTAGAAGAAAGAGCCATAATCAAGCAATGTGGATTCCCAATATGTCCAAATGTTATTGAAAAAGTATGGAAACAACAATATTGCATTGATCTAAAATCAAAAAAAGTCTATGATGTTACTCAACGAAAGGTACTTCATTCTTTTAATCTAGCATCTTTTTTTGTTGTTATATTGTGGACTGTGGTGTATTAGAACTTTTGCAGTGACATTTGCTTTTCAGCCTCAAACCATTTTAAGAATCAATTACTAACTAGCCCTCTTTGGATGAGAAACAAAGAAAAAATGCCAACATTCGAAGTCAATTTGGCACTAACAAAGTAACATTATGAATATATTATATAATTCTAGGAGTATGTGTCTTATACATATATATATATTTATATGTAGGGGGCTTCGCGGAGATGATATTTCCTTAATTGCTGCTGCTGTTACTGATGAAGATGACATCTCAGAAGATATTGCTGAAGGTGTTGTAGAAAAAACAGTAGCCAAACCGAAAATAGTGCTGAAAACGGAGTTGACGCCAATGGTTAATCCATACGAATTTGTTTTGAAAATTGTTCAGCAATGGTTGACAGTAAAATCGTTCATGTGGCTTCAAAGAATTGATGGAGCGTCACTAGGCGAAGATGTGGAGTGCATCCAAAATCAATTACATCAAATGGAAATAAATAAACATTATGCTAATATAAAGATAATTAATCAGCCCAACCTGCTTCTGCAGGTTGGGCTCTCTGCTAAGTATAGTGATACAAAATGCGAAGCCCAGCCATCACTGAGCCAAGTTCGTGCATTCTTTGCGGGACATTTGGAATACGCGGTGGAGAATGCTAATGTGGATGGCAAAGCGATTAGAGATCACACAACTCGTGTTATCGAGAAAACAGAAAAAGAAGTTCCTATTGTTATCCCGTTGGCAAATGTCTCGTCCCAAAAAGTCCTCCGTAGAAAAATTGTCATGGATTATCTAGAGAAATGGTGATCGTATATATTTTTCCGTTGGTAATTAGTTGCTGACGATGTCTTTTTTTCTCTATTTAGGTTCCCGCAGTTGGCTACCCTAACGGGTCTCGAGTTTCGTCGATACCAGCGGGATCTAACTGAGCTTGTATCGACTTTCAATCTGACAGCCGACACGATTACATTTCGGCCCCATGAAGTACCTCTCATATGCTTCGTCTTATTGTTCCTGTACGCCCATTACTTATCTATCTTTAACTGTAACAGATAATATATCATCTCTTTCTAGATTATCCGTCAGAGATCCTGCAATTAAAGAAAGGTTAATCACAGAACCTATCAAAGCTAACGTGGCGAAATTTCTGGCTGTTTATGAAAGAACGATGGAAGAATTCGAAAAAGATGTTGATGTTCTTCGTAAAGCCTTCGAGTCTAGGATGGATTCTAACTAAATTTCACTTACTCCGAAACTTGATAAATTCATCAATACATAACCACTTTGACTGAATTTAGTTTTTTTTTTCTTTTTTTCTTTTTTTATTTACTTTTGACTTTGTGGTGGAACTACAAAGACTTGCTGATGTAATGGCAAAATAGTGTCTACAAGAATTTCTTTGTTTTCAGATAAGGAAAAAAGCTTGCACTGATTTTAAATGGAAACAAAATTGTGGGACTGAAATTAGCTGCGCAACAAGAAATTGAGTAAAGAGACAATAGGGCTTTAACACATTTTTTCGTTAGAGTAACACATACGTTCAGTTTCAGGAGCAAAAAAATCTAGTTTAAATTTTAAGAGTCTATCTAGATTGTTAGAAGAATCGAAAGAGAAGCAATAATAGAATTCTGGCAGTTGATTAGGAAACCTTAGGGTGGAACATAGGGAGGTGGTTTTCGATAAGCTGGAGTAGCTTTGGGTCGTGAGTAGCGTGACGACGAATCGCGACCGGCGGATAAGGGAGGCGGTGGCTGATAAAGACTGTTTGGCTCCTCTTCGGCCTCGTCTGACGGCGTACGAAGCAAATCGTGCTGCTCTGCTGCTTTGTGAGAGGCATACGGGCTAGCAGAGGAACGCACCTTATGGTAATCAGGTGGTTGAGAAGGTTTCTCTTCTTTAAGGATCACAGGTGCCTTGGCCGGGTGACGACCACTTGGCCGCTCTTCAAGTTCTTCAGCAAAGATTATTGGGATGCCTTTGGAGACAAAGCTTCGCCGCTCTTCTAGACCCAATTTACCCGTTCGCCTGCGGCGGTACAAAATGCATGCAATAACGGCAGCAAGTAGTAACATCACTGTAATAATGATGCCAGGCACGATGAATGTTAAAAGGTAATCATCGGACCAAACATCGTCAGTAGACGGTCCATCGACACCTTCTGTTTTACCATCATCGACACCGGGTGCGAACGTCGGGGTAAGCTCTCCGACGCAGTTGCCCAGTGGCGACACATGTGCAGAAAGAGGTTGGAAATCGGCGGCTACGAGAATGTCTGTGCATCTTTGAGTAAGTTTACCCTCGTTGTCAATTAACATTCGGCGAAGGTTTACTATCACCGTACTAGGCGGACATTCATTGCCAACTAAAGTCGCGTTGGTCCATGTTACCATGGTGGAGCCAGAAGTAAAGGATTGGACGATTATGTTGCTGGTCAGCGGATCATCGAATATCTGGGCCAAAGCCTCAATTAATCGGACTTTGCGACTGGCCTTGCCCATTAATGTGTCGAAATTGTCGTCAATCGTAAGAGAGAATTCAACCAATGGTTGATCTTCCGGCAGTTTCGATCTTTCCTTAACCGCCACAACTAATCCGTCAGATTCAACAGCTCCTGACGAATCTGTGCACAAAAGTTGATACTCTTCGGTGCCAACATCGCCATCCAGTGGCAAGCCGTAAAATTCTTGATTAGGAGAATCAAACTGGAGCCAGGAACGTGCATCCAATGCTTTGTGGTTCATATTTTGTAAAGACAATTTCAGCATACGAGTATCGCCATCCTCTTCATCGTGAAACGTATCAGCTGGTACTTGGTAACGAAAAAGCACACCTACTTCAGCACTCAAGTGGTCCACTTGGTTGCGTGTTGAAGGTGGGCGATTCATTTCTTTCGGTGCTTTGGTCTCTTTTTGTGGAATGCTAGGAGGGTTGGTCGGTAAAGGCTGACAAATGCCATCAAGCTCAACGCTACCAAACGTAACACTTAGCTGAGGAGCTAATTCAACATCCAACTGGTCCGTCACGGAATCAGATTCACGATTATAGATCAGGTCAAACGATTCTTGAATTTCGTCTTCAGGGCAGTGCGAGCGAGGCAGAGACTCGTTGGACCATGTGAATGTAAAAGCATTTCCATTCTTGACCGTGCCATTTATCCGCCGCACAACTATGGATTCTTCTTTATCACCTAATGTTTTGGCTAATCCACTCACTGTTTTAAGCATCCAGTAAGCTTGAGGTAACGTCTCTTCATCTACAGAAAACTCGGGTTCTAGCTGTAACGTGAAGTGGTGATGAAACGCTCTTTCTGAAGGATGTTGACGCACTTGGATCTCTACCGTTTCCGTGACCGTCAAGTTGGCCGAATTACGAGCTTGCACCAAAAACGTATATTTTCCAATGTCATCGGCCAAAGGTAACCCGTAGATCTCCTGCAAACAGTGATGTAGTAAATATATAAAATGCAGTTTGCATTGAAAGAATATTAGGATTACTTTTTTGGTTGAGTTGAATCCAATCCAAGTTATTTCTTCAAGTTGTTGTCCATCTTGAGAAAGTAATTCCAAGTGCATATTGGCAGTGTTCCCATCTTCAGCGTCAGAGAATGTCCCGCTTGGAATTGAAAAACGCATCACTTTGCCTGCTGTGGCCGGAATCCTGGGCAAGCGCATGGTCACTTCCGGGGGAATCGGCGCACTCTACAGACAAGAAAACCAGCAAATAAATCCATTACGCAATGGTCAAGCAAGAATAGGAGGAACGTAAAAGATGAGGGGTAAAATAACTCGTATTTAACCCCAAAACAAGCCGGGGATACACTGTACAGATGCCGGCCGATTCACCTCGGCAGAAAGGACTATTACCTCTTTTTCCTTTTTTTTTTTCTTTATTTATTTTTCGTTTTCAAGAACATATGTTGCTTCTTTAAAGAGAGTTCCTCTAGAGCGTAAAAGGCATCCTGCCATAACGAAAAAAGGGGCATTGGACACAAAGTAACAGCTCACACGGAACAGAAACCCTATATCTTTTCAACTTGACGATGATATCTAATCCGACTCTATTGCAACCAATAGAGAAAAAACGGGAAAGAAGAAGGAAAAAGAAGAGGAAGACGAAATAAGGGGGGGGGATTAAATGCGACAAACCTTTCCATGTTCTTCGTCATATTCTGCGATTGAATTTGGCCCCAAAAAGTCTAAGTCATCCGTCAATGGTGGAGTTCCTTCTGCGGACGTTGTAGGTTCAATTGGGTCAAATAATGAACTATTGCTGTAGTCCTGCAGACGAAAGGTGGGTCCTTCCATTCCCTGAACTGGAGTCGGTTCTACCTGTCGATTGGTGGGTTCAATAGCAGTCCCACTGCTAGCTGGATTTGTCAGGTTTTTACTTTTTGTTGGCTGTACTGACATGCTAGGAATTGAATTTATAACGGGAGTCGCTACAACGGAAGCACCCTAAAACAGAAAGGTTTACAGATATTGCACTTTGATGAGATAGATTTTAAAGAAATAACAATGCTACTACATTGAAAAGTGGTGTAGTCGGAGCTATTATGACTCGATTGTCAGGTGATATGGTCTCGTCGTCCCCTTCCGGTTCGAAATCGTCCGTTTCGGAATAATCGTCAATGAGTGCACCTGATCCTTCATTTGTATCATCGTCATCAAGAATCTGTCGACGCACTCTAATGGTAAACACTTCGTTAGAAGTGCCATCGACGCGAACAGCCCATTCACCGGCATCTGAAGAAGCTGGCTGGCCACGAACGGTGTGACTGGTACCGTCGTAGACGATCCAAGGTGGAAGTGGTTTACCATCACGTCCGGTTACCTGTTGAAAAAAGTTTTTAATCCAAAAATTAAAAATAGGGATACATCTCAATGTTTCAATAGAGATGAACTTATATGTTGCAATTATTAGCATATCTCATGTCTTGCAATTATAAATAAATCTTTTGGCTGGGAAAGTTGGCTAGTGTAAGGGGTCATGACATGGGATAGCTAACAAACAGCAACCTGATAACATCCTTCTCTTGAAATGGTGCCAATGCTTTCAATGCAACTCTATACTACCACCATATTTCCTTCAATAGAAAAATTCTCAACAGTTATTTTGATGTTGCAATCACCTCTGCCATGGATGTCTGTGATGGTAGATTTATAACAAAAGGCTTGCCGGCTTCTATGGTGACATCTGGGATATGCTTATGTTCTTGCAACTGTAGATCCTGTTGATGATGGCTTAGTTGTGCTGGAATATCAAGCCTCTGGAGAACTGGGTTTCGCACTGGATCCATATTGAAGCTGCCAAGGACTGGGCAGGAGGCACTCAGAAGTAAGATAATCCAGAAATTGTACATTCTAGTTGATGTATCAGCAAATTGCTGAATGGATAACAATAGACTTCAACACTATTTAAGCAGCTACAACATCTATAAAAACAAAGGAGTATTTTTAAAAATCTATATTCTTCATGGTTTCTCTACTTTATACAGGAAAAGCTTCTCATAAGCCAGCTATTTACCCTCCACTCAACTTTAAAGTGCGAGAATAAGCTGAGAACAAAAAAAAAGTACCCACGAGAGGGGGGGAAGTTGGTGTAATGTAAACGATGACGCGATTAACATAAGAATGCCTTGCGGGTGTGGTGCATTCTGAACATTTTACGTGATCTTTCCACTTAATCAGTAATCACGAGCACAGTCAAGATAGAAACATGGTATGAGAGGGCAATTGTCGCTCTTACGAACAACCAGAAACCTTAATCAGTAGATGAACTTACCCAATTCAAAAATTTGTGCTTCTTTTCAGTTGCCTTCTTTGATCACGACCGATCCATCTCGGATGAGTTACAGACTAAAACTATTTTATGGTAAGGGTTCTGCTGTTCTGCGGCAATCCGACTCCCAGTTGGGATGCGGCAACGGGCCTAAAGTTCAAAGCCTCTTCTAACTTCTGTACAAAATAACGCCCAGAGCGGCCCAGAGCCCAGAGTCGAGCCAGCAAATCAGCAATTGCTGAGCAGAGCAACGCACCGAACAACGCTTAAAAGTCTCAACTCTCAAGTGTCTCGACGACACACACACACACACACACATACACAACCAAACACACAAACAAACAACGTGGTAGAATCAAGTTTCGGTAATAGCTCAAGGCTTGACTGAAAACGGGAAGTTGGAGGACATTACTCATTCACTCACGACCGGACATTGATGTTGAGAAGAGGTTTACAATACGATTTGGAGCAGGATTTCGAGTTCAATAAGATTTCTTCACGAAATTTCACCTTTTTTTCTCTTTTACTTGATTGAAGCGGTATTCGGTATTCAACCGGACGCCCCTTGCTAAATTAGTCTTATGTATATCAGGCTACAGACTACAGACCCCGAAGTGTATGCTTATAGTACCTTAGAAAGTTGGCTGGTATGCGCCAAGCGTAGAGAGGTACGACCGATGCGCCTCGTGTTGGGATTATCTAACTAGGACCAGAGTCCAGAGGAGAGTCATAGATAGGGCTCGGCCCCGCACTAATCGGGGAGTTTTTTAGTCGATTCGGTGCGGTGAATTTTTTTTCGGTGCGGTGATTGCGGTGCTCGGTGCGGTGATTGCGGTGCTCGGTGCAATCCCCGATTTCAAGGAAAGCAATTACAAAATTCAATACATAAGACAACGCTAATAGCCTGTGTAGGATAACTTAGAAAAAAAGTTATTTGAAGAATACATAATTACTACGTAATTAAACATATACTAATTATAATGAATACGCATTAGGTATTTTATTTATCGAAATTTTTAATGTCATATAACGTGTCTTAAAAGCTGTAAATAAGGTTGAATGGGAAAAAAAAAACCTTTCGCCTCCAATCAACCAGGAAAACTAAATTTCATAAGAATTACGGATTTCTGTATCACAGATTTATTTCCTTTATCATGAAACGTATTCATGCAAGAGAATTTGATTCAAACTATAAGTAACAATAAACTAAACAACTTAAACACACCACTCATCATTGACTGACAACAAACACAAATGTCACACTAGTCACGTGGTCCTGATTGACCTATGAGGAGCAATTTTATTATAGATGACCTATCAGGAGACAGCTCCGGTGTTAAGTCAACCATAGGGTCATTTATTGTTTTTCGCACCACCTCAGGCAAATTTCTATTCGGTGCTTTCGGTGCTTACCGGTGCTTGCACCGCACCGCACCGGAAAAAAATCACCGCACCGCACCGTCCCCGAACCTCATTTTTCGGTGAGGGTTTTCGGTGTCCCCGATTAATTTGAAATCGGGGCCGAGCCCTAGTCATAGACCCCTGTAGAGCTCGGCCCCGATTACCTGAACCCCAAAAAATCGCACCGACCTATCCGACAAATGGCCGATCGGTGGCGACCCGGGTAGGTAGTTTTCAAGCGGTTCGGTTCGGTTCAAAATACCCAGTAAAAACGATATACCCAGCACCATCTTGAAAAATGGCGGATGCGTGGCGCCAAATTTTAAAACCATGAAAAATACGATGAATTACCCCAATTTTAAGCTTAAATAAAATTTCTGCGTAAGAATCGGGGCAAAAGTCGGGTAATCGGGGTAATGAACCGGGTTTTTGGAACCGATTAGCTTCTTTCCCTTGCACTGGTTTTACCCGGAAGTCGACCCAAATGCCATGGGCAGGAAAAAAGGTCCCCTAATGGGGGCCTTACTATGGGGCACATATTTTCTATTTCCAGGTATCTGAAAGTTATTCGCTGAATGATAAGAAATTAATTATATTACCTAGAAATTAACAAAATATTCTTACTTCTAATGTAAAATTGTTTTCATGTTGTCTACGAATTAAACACAGCAAGTTGTTTTTTAATTTAGAAATTGTATTCTAATTACAAATATACACACACATTTTAAAAATATCACAAACATAAATAAAACTTACGTAAAAACAAAATTCACATTTAAATAACGTTTAAAAATAAAACATTAAAAAAAAAAAAAAAAACATCAACCAGCTGATTGTCTGCTGAAAACAAAAGAAGGTGGTATCCCGTGATCTCTTGTAAAAAGGCCAGAGTCATGGAACCCTGGTTGGTTCACGATGAGAGGAATCCCTATACCGCGTTCCGTTGGTCTTTGTGTCAAAAATTTCGACTGTTTTGGGGCGGGGCACAGTCGTGGAAACTCGAATCAGAGTCATCTATTGAGAGAAACTGAGTTATTCAACGGCCATTATCAGTGTTTCTTTTCGAACTTCAATTTTTCTGTTGTCGTCTGCTTCGTTCGTTTCCTTTATCATGTTGTGATTGGCTGTGGAAGTTTTCCAACACCTTTCCTGATTGGTGCTTTCATCACACACCCGCTGGAGGCTCTGACTGCTATTTCCGAAATTAGACACAACGACAAACGATTTTCCACATGTCGTGAACCAACCAGGTTTCCATGACTCTGAAAAGGCATTGAAAAAGGATTGGCCTAGACCAACCGTATAGACCAAGATCGGATGCTGAGTTGCCAAGGCTGAATTCCGACCTGCGGTATTTGTCCTCTCGGGCCCTATAGGAGGGAAATGAAAAATAATATATTTAATTAAGTTGTAGTTAGTTTTATTACAAAATCTTTTGGAATCGTGTACTATACCTCTGTGCTGATATAATACAAAAAATTTTATCTCCAAAAAAGCTGTTATTTTTCCAGGAAACTTTTTGAAAGGTACTTGTTTACAATGTACCGTAGCAGACGTAAAGTGATTTACTGTGACTAGTGACTGTAGTGTCAAACTGTTTTCGTTTTTTATGTCATGAGTAGTGTAGTTTGTGATGTCGGTAATGAGTTATTTGACACAATTAGTCTTTTTAAGTTATCTGATTATGCTAAAGGACTTATTCATAAGGAAAAAGAAATTTACTTAGAAAAACGTCTGCTTCTTGTTCTACAGTTGTAATACGGGGAGGGGGGTGTTGTGGAAAGGTAAACAAGTATCTTTCAAAAAGTTTCCTGGAAAAATAACAGCTTTTTTGGAGATAAAATTTTTTGTATTATATCAGCACAGAGGTATAGTACACGATTCCAAAAGATTTTGTAATAAAACTAACTATAACTTAATTAAATATATTATTTTTCATTTCCCTCCTATAGGGCCCGAGAGGACAAATACCGCAGGTCGGAATTCAGCCTTGGCAACTCAGCATCCGATCTTGGTCTATAGCTCATATGAAGAGCCAAAAGGTTGGCCTAGGTGACGGAGACCAAGTTGGGAAGCACTTGTTGTAAAGAATGTTATGGTTGTAAAATATCGTTTGCAGTGTTGCCACTTTACAGGTTTTTCAGACTTCAGAGACAAGTAGGGCTCGGCCGGCCCTGATCACATTCTAATCGGGGACACCGCTAAGCTTCCCCAATAAAAATAAATCGGAGAAGTTCGGTGCGGGGATTTCTTTTTTCGGTGCGGAACGATGCTATAATCGGTACTGAACCGATAGCACCGCTTCAGCCATAGGGGGTTAGTGTTACCAGTGACCTTATGTTGTGATAGGCCAACGAGAATCACGTGACTAGGGTCACATTTTGTTCTTGCTGGCCGCAGGGTAACCGACAATTTAGATCACTATTCATTGATAATCGGGGAAGGCACCGATCACCGCACCGATAAGATCATCCCCGCACCCACTCGACTAAAAAGTTCCCCGATTGGCGCGGGGACGAGTACTAGAGACAAGTTTGTTTTCGGGAACTGCATGTTTGCAAGTTTTTGTAAGTTTTTGCTACTTTTGCCAGTTTTTGCGAGTTTTTTCCAATTTTTAAAAATATTTTAACGGGAAAATAGAAGCAGAGTCATAGATCCCTGGTTCCTCCACTATGGCTATTTGCCCTCTCAGAAAAGGGGGTTTTGCAGGGAATGAAAATGAGGGTTATTAAGTCGGGTCGGTCTGGGCGTAAGACTGATTTTCCACCCATGAGAGCCCCTCTTGCGAGTGTGTTGTTTCACTCCACACAGAAACAGAAAATCCCTTTAACGCCCCGACTAGTGGTGGCAACCTAGTTTTTTTTTGTTACTAGGTATTACTAGGTAAAATACCTAGTTTTTTTTACAAAACTAGGTATTACTAGGTTATTTACCTAGTTTTCGCAAAATCTAGGTACGGTAATTGCAAAAAAACTAGATACTAGGTACTAGTAAAAGTAGTAAAAAAAACTAGGTAAAATTTTAAACTAGGTAATTACCTAGTTATTTAGGTACCTAGTTTCAAAATTCAAATTAGGTACAACTTTTAAACTAGGTTCTTCAAAAATGTTTAATTTCCCAAAAAATCAAATGTAAGCTGCAGTACCCATACCAAATAAAAATTACCATAGACTTCGATTTTGAATCTCTTTGTATTCACTTATTTGAATTACTGAAAAGAAGAAAACAGATTAAGGGTTTATGTCAAATTTCTTATTGAATCTGCAAAGTGTTTGCGATTCTAGTAAAACTGATGACACGTTTGTTTTTTTGCCTTTGCAAGAAAGCCCACTGCAAGAAAAAAGTAGCTCTGTGGATGCAGACGTTGCTGGCATGGCCAGATATTGCAATGCTATTCCAGACAGATTGGAAATTTTTGTGTCACAAAATTTCAAATTTTTCATTTTTTTGTGTGTCACATAAAAATGAATATAAAACATCGTTGCCATTATTTTGACAACGCTGCATAAAAATCAAAATTACTTAAGTAATTATCTAGGTAATCATTTTAAAAAACTAGGTATTACTATTACTAGGTAATTTCTAGGTAGAAAAATGGACCAAAAACTAGGTAAAAGTAGAGAAAAAAAACTAGGTAATACTAGGTAACTAGGTAAAACTAGGTAATACTACCTAGTATTGCCAACACTAGCCCCGACCCTCGTTTTTTTGTATAGTATTCCCCGCAAGAGGGTACCCCTTTTCTGAGAGGGAAAATAGCTATAGTGGAGGAACCAGGGGTATTTGAATCTGTATAAAGGCAAAAAAAAAAAAAAAGCATTTTTCATGCAAAATTTTAAAATCTATTTTTTTTTTTGGTAGGTTTTTGCGGGTTTTTTAGAAAAAATTCCAGTATTTGCAAGTTTTTTACTAAAAAATGCAAGTTTTCAGCAGGTTTTTGGAGATCTGGCAAACAGGGTTTTCAGGTTTTTGATAAACTGTTCCAGGTTTTCCCTATTTTCAAAGGGTCACTCACACCTATTGCCCCCCAGAATTCTGGGGGCCTCTAGCGACCTAAAATGCTACTTCCCCCCAGAATTCTGGGGGTCTCCAGTGATTGCTAATGCTATTGCCCCCTAGAATTCAGCGCAGCCGTAACCTCTGTACATAATTAATCTTAGTTTGTGCAATTTTAAATACCTAACTAAAAACAGAAACACATTTAGTAAATTTTTTAAAAATAAACAATCCTGACATCACGAATTATTAATTATTTATAAGTAGTGAACTAGTAATTACGTAAATAACGCCACTGGGTGTCGGCCTTCGAGATTTATGTGGGGCTGCGTGGGCTGAACCATCGGTGGGTTGCCAAGTTGAAATGCGACCCTGAACGGAAAAAAATGTCACCCAGTTGGGAAAAACTAGTTTCTAGAAAACCATCTGCGGACGTACAGTAGGTGCCAAAAGTATCCGAACACTTCACGTTTTCGGACCATTTTAGCATGGGTTCAAATGACGGAGCGCGCTTAGCGCGATTGAAAAAAGAGAGTTAAAAAATCCACCTAAGTCAATGAAAATAATTTTGTGACCTAATAATAGATAAAGGTATCTAAAAAATTTTTTTTAATTTTTTATGACTTGTAGCCGCTGGCCGGCATATCAGTGCACAAGTATCCGAACGCGAGTTTTTCCGCCGTGCTTTCTTATGGCACTACGTGTCTTCTTTATTATTTTTTAAAATATACCAAATATAATACTATCAAAGGCTAACTAGGCTTTTTATGTGTACAAATACGTAATCTACTCCTTCCGGCCACTTGTTATGCTTAAACTTAAATCCCTTTTAGTAATTAATTTTTCCGTGGCAGGCTATGTGTCATTTTCTGATTTTTTCCCGTCAGAAAAATAGTTCGGATACTTTTGGCACCTACTGTATATCCACCATATTCTTTTCCTAGTCTATTGACTCGAATTGTAGTTTTTCTTGCCGTCCTCGCGGCTTTCTTTTCTGTTTACTTTTTTTAATTACTCTTAATTCAGCGATTTACGTGTCACTGGAATGTTTGTGCTGAAATAAACTGAACAGACACATGGCTTTAAAAACAATGTCTACTGGACATAAACTTTTATTCACAAGTCAGAAGTATCCGTTATTTGCTTAACTGTGTTTACAGGCACACTAGACTCGATTGCTGGTATAACTTCACCTATTTGAAGAAAAAAAAACATCAATTGATAAACAGTCGAAAGAGAAACAATCTTACCCAAAGGAGAGTTTGTTGTGAATAAGATACTAAGATTTGCTAAGTTTGGATTCTTTTTTTCTAAAAACCGAATCAAAGAAAGAAGAGAGTCCTTCGAGGAAGTGCCTGTTACAGCTACAGCCAGGATCGTCCTTATTTAATAAAAAAGTAAATAAAACATAGTAGATCTATATTAAAATCAATGTAATGATGATTTAGTCTCACACTTACCCGTCTTCTTGTTCGTGGACTGAAGGCTCAATAATAATGTCTTTCGAGTAAGGTTTTCTTGTCCTAATATCCATGAACGCAACTGACTGACATCTAATACAATTTCCTTGCTTTAAATATAAAAATGTGTAGGAAACACTATTCAAAAGTCCCCTTTGTGTAGCGCTCTGACTACTAACAATCCAAATATCGTCGATGGCGTCTCTCAATTCACTTGTTTGAAAAATTTCCATCTCTGTCTGTGGCTGGATCAACACTACCCATTCTCTGGACAGCAAGTTTTGCTACTTCAAGATTAGAAGTGGGGATCTTTTCTGGGAGTGCCCATGGAGACAGGTTCTTAAATTTTGGCATCCAGTAAGTCATTCTTCTAAGTTTCTTCGTTGGGAATCCATTGCGGCCCAAAAATGTTAAGGACCATAGCGTCGGTTTCTACATCTGGACACACCTGAAAAATTAACAACATATAACTATTAGCTGAACATTTTCCTCTACAAGATTCATCCAAACCATCGTCTTCCATCTGTTCCAGAACATCAATTATACATTGCTGTTGCTTTGGATAGTGCATAAACTCTGCCTGAAACATATTTATACATGTACCCTTTGGTAAAGTATCAACTGTCGTTTCTGTCAGATAGAAAATGATTCCCACAGTGATACCGGCCAGGATCAAACAGCAGGATTCAGGAACCCATGTAAGTAATTTTGGCCAACCACTCAGAAATGAAATGTGAAGGAGGAAGTTAAGATAGAAATGTGAATGCCTGGTACAAAATAATGGTTTCTATTGCTTATTTTAACTATGCATGTGCCAAAAACCCACATTGCAATTACAAATGGCACTGCCAATCTCGGGAAATTTGGCTTAGCAATAGGTATTTGACGTCTTACAGTTGTGGTGGCAGGTGAAGTATAAGAGTGTGTACTGCTGTAAGGGTGTCCACTATCATCTTTTTCTGCAGAATAAAAAATGCACCAGTTAACTGAATGAGCAATCATGCAGTGACCTTTGCCAAAATACTATCACTGAGCAAAGTATTTCACCTGTTTGCAAACCAGTTGAATATTTATTTAACATCAATCACTTGTGGGTATTCTGGGTAGTAACTGTCAAAATATCTGCTTTATCAAAATTCTTTGGTTCTTCAGTAAACTTTTTCTCCTATGGATGCACCGCTTGAGAAAATGAATAACCGGGCAAGAAAAACATACAAAACAAAAAAAAACAAACAAGGGAGAAGTGGGTAAAGCTACCCACTCTGTAAAAATTATGAAAAAATATTCATAAACAAAAAACTTGAGACAAGACGATTTTTTATAGTTTTTGCGCTCTATGGATAAACTCGACCCTATTGACAAAAGAAAAAAATATAATCCTTTTTAAATTTTTTTCTATGAACATTTGTTAAAATTTTTTTATAGAAATATATAGATCTTGATGAGGGCTATCGATATCTGTAAAATTTATTTAATTTGGACTTATAGTTTTTCCTCAAAAAATTATTTAAGTTTTAAATATATCAGGGAGGTGGGGGTTACCCGATACCCGTGAAACCGTACCGACCAAAGCAAAAAATTGTAAATTGGTTTACTACCCTAGGAAAATTTTTTAATGCGATAATTTTGCACAAATGGATAGATCTAATCAAGAGCTATCAATTCCTGTAATTTTTTTCAAATATAGAGCATATAGTTTACCGATTATAATTTATTTAGTTCACGATCCGTCAAACCACACCGGCAAAAATATCCAATTGGTTTACTACTCGGTTAGGTATTTTTTAAGCAAAAATTTTACGGAAGTGGATAGCCCCCATCATCGGCTATCCATTTCTGTAAAATTTGTTTATTTAGACCTAATATTGTTACCTATAAAGCTATTTTAATTTTGTGTACTGGGATAGAGGGATTACCCGAGACACGTTAAACCGCACCTACCTACATACCTGAAAAAGAGATGATCGGTCATTACTCGGGTAGGTGCTTATCAAGCGGTTTCTTTCGTTCAAAATACAGTGCTGGTCCAGTTATAGAACTGCCTAGCTATGGAACCGGCTCGGTTATCGAACCGATTTTTCTTTGCCGTGTTTCAGCGCCACCGTTGGCCGTATTATGTACTTTATCGATTTTCTATGGCGGGAATGAATGGGTTTTGCCTTTTAAAACACGCAAAAAAATAGTACTGTAATGGGTTTTATCTTTTTAGGCAATGTTGTACATTGGTTCAATGACCCAACTAATAATAAAAGGCGGTAAAGTTATTCATACCAAATACAATAATAATGGGCGGTAAAGCTATTCATACCACATACAACAGAATACAATGGCTTCCACTATTCATTCTTATCTTCTAGCACCTTGTTCCATTCCAGTCCTTCTACCAACTCTAATTTCTTTTTCCTTCTGGTATGACAACAGTTCTTCTAGTTCATCAAACCACTCCCTCTGTGGATGGTCCCCCACCAACGAAGATACACTAGTATCTCACCATTCATAGCCATAGACTATATTACACATGTATTAAAAATCTTTTTAAGTTAGTCATAGCAGCGGTTCGAACACGGGACTACTAGATCCATGGCGAACAGCATTACCACTCTGCTATGTGCCCTTACATTCTAAGACCGTCAAAGTTTGAGGGATGAAAGAACCAACGATAGGTGGCACTAAGATCGGGTGCTTGGTTATAGAACAATTCAGTTATAGAACCGCGCACAGGCCGGTTCTATAACTGGACCGGCACTGTACCAACTTTAAAAGATATGGCCCAGCCTTAACTTAAAATGGGTGTGCAAGTGAGGGAAAATAAATAAAACTGTGATGTATTGCAAAAAACAAGTCAAATAGGGTACACAGTAATGATATCGGGTTTTGAAACCGGTTCCACTACCCGAATGCCCATGAGTGGAAATTCACAATTATTATAGTAATTTTAATGAAATTATACCATTGATTAATTAAGTAATGTTCTAATAAATAAAAACAAAATTATAAAGTTAAAAGGCATTGTATTACGGAAAGGAAAGAGAAAGAAAAATAAACAATAAACATAAATAATAATAAAACAATAATAAAACAAAAAAATACGGCTCGGGGGTTTTGTGTAGAGGGGGGAAGATGCACAGCTTCACGATGTAAATAATTCCCCCTAGTGTCGTCGGAGCGAACCCTACCACCATGGTATATGGGATGGTAAACGTGCGCCTGCAACACACCTGGTAAGGCTTTGTTACAAAGAACCCCATTGCAGCATGTAGTGCTCCAAGCGGCTTCTGCCCTAACTTTACTGTTGGTCGTGGACCTGACACACTGAGTATTCGTCTGCTGTAGGGAAACAAATAAACACACTGAGTATTTGTCTGCTAAAGGAAAAAAAATTTAACAATTGTGTTTCTTTCTGGATTGCAAAAAGTTAGTAATATTTTCAGTAATGGTTAATATGAAGATAAACAAACAAACATCAGAGAAAGAACGGGAAACTGAAAGGTATGAGAAGTATCAAACAAGCCTAACGTGTTTTCCAAAAGCCTTTCCCCTGGAATTTGTCTTTGACAGATCACGGTTACGGACTCGTTTTCATTTTGAATAATTCAAAAAGATCCAAGACTGGGAATGTCAGACTTGTAAGTCCGTATTACATTACCATGGCCAACTTGCATAATTTTAGTCCCATTAATAAACTGGGGATATGTTTTTATGTTGAGTTCTTCAAGCATTTCTAAAATGTCTGGCTGACTTGAGGCTACCCACTGTCCTCCAAGATCAAATTTTTCTTTCTGTCCTCCTCCAATATTGATTTAATTAGTAAGAGTCCTTCCTCCTATAGAGCACCGGTTTCGCGCAATTCGATGTCCGCCATTTCTGGTTGTTTATGTCATGTTTGCGTGTCTGTATTGGCTGAAAGTGTTATTTTCCAATACAAAGTGGATTTGTGAATCAGTGTTTAATTTTTTTCAATTTTTTTTTTCTTGTTCAATTTTTTTTTCTCTTGTAGGCCTTGAGACCTACAAGAGATTTATCGATGGGGAATTGGATCATTTTGTCAATCAGTCTTTAAACAAAAATTTGTTGAGAAAGCAAGGTATACTCTTCATTTGTTTATTGTAACATTACTATAACATGTAACTTTTGTTGTCTTAACGTATGAATAAATTGTACTTCATAATTTGTATTACCTCTGAACATTTAAAATTACTCTTCTGACTCTCTATCCATGGCTGACTTAGCGTTAACATACACTTTGTCAAGATTCAGGATGGGGCCCAGTCTGGGTGTGTTTCTCCAGTGTACTAAAATGGTTTTCCTGTGATTTCAAATAGAAGAATTAGATAGACACATTCACTATTAATAAATTGTCGAGACTTACCTAGAACAAAATGTGCATTACAAACTCTAATGTTATTTGTTTTGCAACCCGAGGCACAACAATATGAAAACCCAGACAGTCCTACAGAAAAGATTTTTTAAAAATACAAGAAATGTGATCTGAAACAGAAATTGCTACACATACTAACCAAGATACGTAGCAATTAACTGACACAAAAAAATTTAAAAAATTAAACACTGATTCACAAAATCCACTTTGTATTGAAATAACACTTTCAGCCAATACAAACAACCAAAACATGACATAAACAACCAGAAAAATGGCGGACATCGAAACAATTGACACGCGAAACCGCGATGTGAATTGCCTCTATGCGGTCTTCAAAGAACAAATATGATTTGAAGCAATGAAAATGAAACTCTTTATACAAATTTTTTATTGGTACCAAAATTACCTTTAGCCTCTAAAAGACACAGCTTTGCTTAATACTTGGTTCTAATTTTAAGATTTCATATGCAGCTGTCATTCCTGAAAGACCACAACCAATAATGATAACATCACATTCTTTTACCTCATTAGGCAGTTTAATTTCATCCATTTTTTTTTGTTTTTTGAAACTTCAACACAGTGAAAGGAAATTACGACTTAAACTGGAGAAACAGGACGTCTTGAGAATGAAGCGCACACATTTATAATTTTAGTTTGAAGCATAGGGCTGAATCAAAAAAGGAAAATCAACCAAGCCTTTCCACTCCAGTAAATGTTTGTCAAACGAAAGGTCCTTCTTCAATTTAACCTCATCCTATATCAAGGTACCCCACCTTCTTCTTGACTTCTCACTCAGCTGTTGTCGGTCAAATTCTCGTTTGATTGAATCGAGTGCGCTTTCGTTATAACCAAACTTGCATGGAGTTGAACTCAGCAATTTACGGATTGTATCCGGATGTGGAAGAATGCTTCTATTCCTCAAATGTTTATACGCCGAGGTGCTTTTCATCTTCAAGAGTAAACACTGGAGTAAAAAGCCAGGATCATATCGCATAGAGTAAGCCTTCCCACTATCCGACGTAAGCTGTGTCCGTCCCTTCGCCATTAATGTTCTAATAACGTCCTGCTCCTGTAAACGTTATTTTAAAAAAAATTATTAGCGTAAATTAATCAATA
Source organism: Daphnia magna (assembly GCF_020631705.1). Lineage (NCBI taxonomy): Eukaryota > Metazoa > Arthropoda > Branchiopoda > Diplostraca > Daphniidae > Daphnia > Daphnia magna. The sequence continues at coordinate 3,368,437 of NC_059191.1, forward strand.
GAATCATTCATTAAAACACTAACCTGTGGTTTATGAATGGATGATATTTGTTTTTCCAGTGACTTCTCAGTCAAGTTCTTTAGTTCCACCTTAAATTGTTCGATCTTTCCGGCCATATCCTGATAAAAAAAAAGATTAGCCAATATATGTAACAGAACCACGAATCATTAAATTTTAATTACGTTGAAATATGAAACTAGACGTGCATTTTGTTGTCTTAATCGTCTAATGGTTTTTTCCTTTATTTTTTCCTGCAATTTTGCTACCTTTGCGCAATTCTTTGTACAATTGATGCAGGAATCTGGCAAAATCTTCCTAGACACGTTCCTCTTGCGAGAAGCAATGAGGTATTTATTGCAACATTTGCAGTATGAATTAGTATTCGTTGCAGATCAGCGCCTTACTCATTCGCGAAGTTACTCCGCAGCATCCAGCTTTGCTTGTTGATGTTTCAACTAATTAAATAACAATAATAATTTTAAACGAAATTAATTCTATTTCAACAACAGCACCTCTTTTGCTTGTCACGTTATTGCAAACTGATTAATTCTCTTTTCAGCTGCAACATCAGTAGCTAAAGGAGAATAGCGTGAAGCATCGGGGATCACAGCCTCTGCATGGCATCCATTGGTATAAATTGATGATTGAACTATGTTGAAAAGTAGAATTACTGTTTTATCTAGAGAACGAGTTGGAGTTAAAGACTAATACCTTCTTCGTTTGTCATGTTATCACAAACTGATTCATTCTGTTGTTCGTTGGCAACAACATCAGCAATAGGGGGCAAGTGGGAAACGGCAGGAATTACAGCATCTTTGTGGCATCCATCTGAGGTAGTTGGTGATTCAAGTAACAAAGAATGAAAATTATTATTTCACCTAGAGAACTATTTTGATGTAAAGATGAATACCAGTCATTGTTGCATCTGGATGAACTAACTCGTCATAGCTGTGTAAGGACGGGGAATGAAAATAGTTTTCCTTTTAATATTGAATATGGGGAATAGTTGTGTGTGATGATGATGAGTTTATTGTTGCACAAAGTTTTTGGCAAAGACCGAAATAACAGTTAACAAGACGAGTCCGATTTAAAGAGACTTACTGATGAAGACTGCAGAAGACTGCAAAAGAGACTGACACAAGACTGACTGACAAGACTGACACAAGACTGACACAAGACTGACACAAGACTGACACAAGACTGACACAAGACTGACTGACAATCGGGGAAAAGGGCAACATTTATACGAAGGAGCAAGGTCACTTAGGGTTAGGTGTCGCAAAGGGAATTAATGTTTTGTGTGTAAATGTAACACCTATGTGGAGAATTCACACGTTTGAAGGCCGGAGCCATCGGTAGATGACCTATCGGTGGAAGAGGGGAAAAGGGTTGTAAGCGTGGGAAGGGAGAAAGGGATGTAAGGAACGCGGCTGACCGTTCCTTACAGCTGCAACAAGTTCTGGTGGCCTTGGCTGTGGCTTCTGTATTTTGGTACATGGTTCAGTACGTAACCTTGGTCCTCCTGGGTTTCACAATATTTCGGTTAGTATTATTTTTTTAGAATATCTTAATATTTATAAGTACCTGCTGTTGATCCAATGTTAAGGATACATGGCTGTAAGGCCATTGTAGTCTGTTTCAAGATTGCTATACCTGTTGGTACACAAATTTATAGCTTTTTAAAGACTGCCAATTACAATTTCACTATGTTTAATAGCTACCTGCCAAATTTTTTGTGGGCACTACATTTTTTTTAACAAACGATTTCTTGCTGCTGGAACAAAGTTGTTGCTTACTTGAGTTCCTTTATGAATTTCACTTTTCTTAAAATGTGCCTCGTCAACCCAGGTTTGGCAATTATTTTCTGCCATTCCTCCAATTTTCCTAATGGAATGAAAAACAAGGATTTGTCGCTTTCCTTATCAATCACACCACAAATAAAGCACACTTTCACTTTTTGCATTTTCGGCCGAGAATGAACAGAGACGCCATTAACAAATGAATTTTAATAGCTGCATGCTTCTTGAACTAGATGTGAAAAGTTTTATTTACTACCACCAGAAGGGTGTTATAAGGGGTAAAAACAGATGTTCGTTAGTTGAAAACTGGTCTCAAAGCCTTACCGGGTGTGTTGCAGGTGCACGTTTACCATCCAATATAGACGGTAGGGTTCGACCCGGCGACCGAGACAGCTTTATCTCGTTCAGGGACCTGAACGCTGTCAGGCAAAACATGACGACAACTCCTGGTAGGGTTCTCAATTTGCCTCAATTTGCAGCAAGAGATAGGCAGCTCAATTCGCTATACTAGCGCAACTTGCCTTTCGCATTCAGATGCAACTCCATCTCGTTCAGGGACCTGAACCCTGTCAGGCAAAAACACAAAACCCCCGAGCCGCTTTTTTTTGGTTTTGTGTTTGTTATTATTTATGATTATTGTTTATTTTTCTTTCTGTTTCCTTTCCGTAATACAATGCCAGTTAACTTTATAATTTTGTTTTCATTTATTAGAATATTACTTAATTAATCAATGGTATAATTTCATTAAAATTACTATAATAATTGTGAATTTCCACTCATGGGCATTCGGGTAGTTGAACCGGTTTCAAAACCCGATATCATTACTGTGTACCCTATTTGACTTGTTTTTTGCAATACGTCATAGTTTCATTTATTTTCCTTCACTTGCACACCCATTTTAAGTTAAGGCTGGGCCATATCTTTTAAAGTGGGTATTTTAAACGAAAGAAAACCGCTTGATAAGCACCTACCCGAGTAATGACCGATCAGCTATTTTTCAGGTGGGTAGGTTGGTGCGGTTTAACGTGTCTCGGGTAATCCCTCTATCCCAGTACACAAAATTAAAATAGCTTTATAAGTAACCATATTAGGTCTAAATAAACAAATTTTACAGAAATGGATAGCCGATGATGGGGGCTATCCACTTCCGTAAAATTTTTGCTTAAAAAATACCTAGCCGAGTAGTAAACCGATTGAATATTTTGGTCGGTGTGGTTTGACGGATCGTTAACTGAATGAATTATAATCGGTAAACCATAAGCTCTATATTTGAAAAAAATTACCGGAATGGATAGTTCTTGATTAGATCTATCCATTTGTGAAAAATTATCGCATTAAAAAATTTTCCTAGGGTAGTAAACCGATTTACAATTTTTTGCTTTGGTCGGTACGGTTTCACGGGTATCGGGTAACCCCCACCTCCCTGATATATGTAAAACTTCAATAATGTTTTGCGGAAAAACTATAAGTCCAAATTAAATAAATTTTCAGATATCGAAAAAATTTCCATTGTATCGGCTAGACCGAGTTATGCGTTACAGCGAAAAAACGGAAATTTTTTCATCATGATAGGATTTCTTTCCATATTAATATTTGAATTTTTTTTACGGAAATCGAAAGCTCTTAGTGAGAGCTATCGATTGCCATAAAATTCATAATAATGGAACCTTTCGTTTGGATACAATAAATTATTCAATTTTGCCAAGTTTGGGGGAGGAGGGGGGATGACGTAGATACACACCCAACTTTTCGTACACCGTCTCGGATAATTTTCTTCATTTTAAATAATATACAATGTACTTTTCGTGATCCTCTTATCACGAGGAACACGATGACACTTAGAAAAACGTCATTAAACATTGTTTTAGATTAGGAATAAGCAAATATGTATGAACCAATCGTGAAAGAGCATGACGGTGGCCATCATTTTTTGGCGCCAGTTCAAATTTCGTCTTTTTCCATTGAAAACTAAACGTAAAACACTTAACTATTATTGATTATTAATAATTTCTAATTCAATATTAAATAAATAACACTAAATGGCAGTATTTCAGTAATTATCAGTTCAGTCATTCAGTTCTTCAAATTTCTTGTTGCTAATCATGCAAAACTTAAAGATTAATTAATACACGTAAAACTGTTGTACTGCAAATCTGTTTTATTGCCTTAAGCTCTTCCGATAAAGGCATTTTTAACCAAAAGAAAACCAACTGTTGGAGGAAACAACAATTCAATCAATATTAATTAAGTGGTTTTAAGTGGTTAATGAAAATTAAGAATTAGGCACGTGTATAAATAAGGTAAACAATCCGTAAACGGAAACAAATCCTGTAAACATTGTAATACTTGTAATACAAATTTTATACTGAAAACTGAAATGCAATCCGTGAACGGAAATTCAACATTCAAACTCTGAAAAAAGGAAACATGACTTTATACTTCCGTGAATGGATTCAAATCTGAGCGCCTTCGAACGATTATACTCACATGTACAGTATGTTCCAAAAAATCCGACCACCCTTTTCAAATAAAAATGCCCCCTATTGTCAAATAGCACAATTGCATCGAGTTTTAGGCCAGATTGAAGCACATGGTAAAATGTGGAAAAACCATGTAAGAAATTGCCATGGAAACGAGACAACCATTAGTTAGCTCGCATCCTTACATCAGTGTGTGCTGGGAATACTTGCCGTTAGGCATAGCCAAGAATTTTACAAAGTTTTATCATTTTTCTACTCTACTGGTCTACGCGAGACAGACTAAAGGAATGGAAGTTTCGTTTCTATGGCAACCAAACATTTGTTGTAGGTGGATTTGCTTAACCAACAAAAACAAAAGAATACTTCAATTATATTGTCGCGGGGAACAACAGCAGATGTCCCTATCTGTTCCTAGAAGCGTCAAACTCAAACGCTATAGCTACGAATGTTCTAGTTTTCTTCTTCTTAGTCTCTCTCTTCCACTAAACTAGACGCTTAGCAAAAGTAAGGTTTCAATTCATTATTCATGTAATCATTGTATTCCCTTTTTCTGTGTTAAGAATAATACAAACGTTTTCAAGTCAAGTGTGACAATATCATTATTAAATTATAATAATATAATATAAATCACAATTATTAAAAAATAACAATTGGAATTAATAATATATATTAAATATATTAATTATAATAGTGACTTATTAAGTATTCTTTTAATGAAAACGTTTCAAAACAAAAGAATGCCTAATAATTTACTATTGTAATAAATAAATCTAATATTCATATTAAAGAAATTGTATATTATTTTATTTCAGTTAAAAAAATTTTATAAATAGTAATTTAAATTATATTATTATAATTTAATAATGATATAATAAAAATATTCTTTTGTTTTGGGGATGAGCAAATCCACCTAAAATAAATGTCTGGTTGCCATATAAACGAGATTTCCATTCCTTAACTCTGTCTCGCGTAGACCAGTAGAGTAAAAAAATGGTAAAACTTTGTTAAATTCTTTGCTATGCCTAACGGCAAGTATTCCCAGCACACACTGATGTAAGGATGCGAGCTCACTGATGATGGGTGTCTCGTTTCCATGGCAATTTCTTACATGGTTTTTCCACATTTTACCATTTGCTTCAATTTGGCCTAAAACTCGATGCAATTGTGCTATTTGACAATAGGGGGCATTTTTATTTGAAAAGGATGGTTGGATTTTTTTGGAACATACTGTACGGAGGAAAGGTGGTGCGATTAGTTGCCCATCAGTGAAGGGAAACGAATCCATTGGTCACCATTCGCGGCATCCGTTTTCATGGAATAACATACTTGGATCTGAATCCGTTCACGGGTGAAGACTGTGTTGCTCGAAGGGTCGAGACCGTCACCGCTACATCCCAGTGGGACTATTCTGGCCCTCTGATTGGCTCTCTCCTTCTCCTCACCCTATAAAGCCCCTCCACCTCATCTGCTTGTGGTGTGTGGTGTGCGTGGGGCGTGTGTTGAGTTTTTGGTCGGACTGTCGCCTTCATTTGTTTATTTTTCGTGTGTTTATTTATACTATTTATGTTTACTTTTATTGTTTGTAATTTATTCTAATAGACCAGTTTCGGATGCTGCGTTGCAAAATTTTTAAAAATCGAGGGGGGTTTCGATTGCAGGGGGAGATAGGAAAAAAGGGGGTTTTGATTTATTTACCCAGTAATACTTATCCAATTCAGGAAATGTTCTAGAATACTACACTTTAAGACATTCTGCGTCTTCTCCAGTCATTTTAAATAATTAATCATCCCTAGTTTATCCATGAAAATTAATTCAAGTAAAAGACTAGGGATGCTGTTTAGTATTTTTTGCGTTTTTAGTAGTGGTTATCATAGCTGTCAAGTGTCAGTCCTGTCACAGGCTTAATATTACTCTGTGTTGCGAACTGTAAATTTACTTGTGCCAATTTTAGAAATGGTTAAGATATGTGCTATTGTGGGGTGCATAAACAAAGCTGGAAACGGAGTATCTTTCTTTTGTATTCCAAAAGTAATACAGAAAGACACAGAATCAGGACAACAATTACAGAAGAAAAGACGTTCGTTGTGGATCAAGCAACTAAAGAATAGCATTTCCATAACTGATCACAGTGATACTAGGGTTTGTAATGAACATTTAATTACTAGTTAGTAAAGAATTCATGTACAACAATTTAACAGATGTTTAATGTTGTTATTTGGCGTTGCAGGGACTCCTAACAAAGATGAGTCTCACCCTGATTGGGTCCCCAACGTAAAGTGTAATGCTGATATAATAACAAGTAAAGAAGATGCAAAAAATAAATTGCAACGTCATTTAAGAAAATGCAACAGGAAGCAAGTGGAAAGTAAAGATCAACAGTCATCGACACCCAGTGAGAAAATTGTTGTTACACCATTATTGGCTAGCTATTTCGAAGATTCATCAGCAACTATATCTGCAGTATAGCTAGTAACATAACCATGAGAGTTTTACGGTTCTTAAAGTAATGTATTTTAAATTATTTATTAGAACCCTGAAGAACAGACTGCGGAATACGGTGATCATATGGATCTTGAAACAGCCAACACTCATTCCAAAAATGAACCAGTTGATGAAGTAATAAAAAAGTTAAAAGATGAACTACGAACTACAGCACTTCAACGAGATTCTGCTTTTAAAGAGGTAGAGAAAATAGGTGACATGATTGCTAAAGTCTCATCGGAGAAAATATCTGTTTGTGAGAAGTTGCATGAGTTACAGCTGCAGGTCAAAAATAACAGTTTTTTTATTAAGGGGATCACAAAAACGAAGCAGGGGGAGGGGTCGTTGGTTTTGTTACGCTTTGTAAGGGGGGGGGGGTTCATAAAATGTACGACCAGAACAATATCGTGGATTTTAATTTCTGCAGAAAAAAAAAAGCGTTAGTTTTTTTGTTGTTGTCAGACAACTGTTGTCTGCTAAATGGATCCCATTGCAGTCATTTTCTCTCAATTATATGATTCTGGTTTTTGGGGGGGTTTGAACATTTGTACTTTTTTTAGGGGGGGGTAGTAAACTTTGTTACGGCCGTTACAGGAGGGGGAGTCAAAAATTGACCAAAAATGCGTTACGTATTTTGTGAACGGCCCCTAACGAGCTCGAAAACGACGACACTAAGACACTATGACACTTTATTACACAGGTCTAAATAGTTTTAAGTTACTTACAACTATTTTTAATGCTTTATCGCCAACTCTACACCAAGATCCTAGGTTTAAAGTATCTTTGAAGGAGCAGTTTATTATTACTTTAATGAAACTAAGGTTAAATTTAGGTATCCAAGATTTAGGCTACAGATTTGGAGTGTCTAAGAAAACAGTAGCATCTTACATAGAGAAATTTCTTAATGTTATGTATGTTCGTCTTCCTCCAGCTTTGTTATTATGGCCAGACCAAGAAGCGTTAATGAAAACTATGCCAATTTCCTTTAGAGTTCATTATCCTAAATGCGTAGCAATAATAGATGCATTTGAAATCTTTTGTGAAATGCACAGTAACATGGTGGATAAGTCTTCTTACTATTCAAATTATAAATCTCATCGATTGGCGGAGATATAGGACCGGTCGAAATAGGCCCCGACGAAATAGGCCCGGCAAATAGGACCGGACGAAATAGGACCCTACGAAATAGGCCCACTTTAAAAATATTTTTAAAGCGGTCCTATTTCTCCGTCAAAGTGGGCCTATTTCTCCCTTTTATTTCTAAGTTCCATAAGGTACTCTGAAATAATTTCGAAAAAATTTGACCTATTCTCCATGGGAGAGAAGGCGGAATAATATACGATACTTCCGCCACCGTTTATATTCATTGCCGTAGCTCAAACCCCGATGAGCGAAATTCACACATTGCCGTCTAGTTATTTATATGTTAGTTAACCGATTTCCGTCTTTATTTTTTCATGAACCTATTCCCCTTTTTTTTTTACTATAAAGTTCATTTGTTACAAAAGTCGTTTTCACTTCACAACTATCGTTAATTTGAAAAATGAACAAATTTCCGTGCTTGCTTTGCC
>NC_059191.1:3381767-3425000 GCF_020631705.1 Daphnia magna
AATTATTAATGAAAATGTTTTAAATATATTCGAAAGAGTTATTTCATCAAATATGTTTCATTTCCTACTTCACCCGAGCACTGGCATTGGCATCGGTAGAGAGGGGAGACGCGTTCAAGGCTGATCCGCTAAAGGGGGGAGATGCGTTCAAGGCTGGGCCACTGAAGAGGGGATCGAGCTACGGAAGAAAAAAATGGCAAAGCAAGCACGGAAATTTGTTCATTTTTCAAATTAACGATAGTTGTGAAGTGAAAACGACTTTTGTAACAAATGAACTTTATAGTAAAAAAAAGGGGAATAGGCTCATGAAAAAATAAAGACGGAAATCGGTTAACTTACATATGAATAACTAGACGGCAATGTGTGAATTTCACTCATCGTGGTTTGAGTTACGGCAATGAATATAAACGGTGGCGGAAGTATCGTATATTATTCCGCTTTCTCTCTCATGGAGAATAGGTCGAATTTGTTTGAAATTATTTCAGAGTACCTTATGGAACTTAGAAATAAAAGGGAGAAATAGGCCCACTTTGACGGAGAAATAGGACCGCTTTAAAAATATTTTTAAAGTGGGCCTATTTCGTAGGGTCCTATTTCGTCCGGTCCTATTTGCCGGGCCTATTTCGTCGTGGCCTATTTCCACCGGTCCTATATCTCCGGCTTCCATCTCATCACACAGTCAAATTTGTATTTGGCATGACTCCCCAAGGTTCTATAAATTTTGTGTCAAAGGGTTTTGGTGGACGAAGCACTGATGTAGATATCGTAAACGAATCTAGGTTCCTCGATAACATTGCTAAAAATGATGAAGTTATGGCTGACAAAGGATTTTTGGTCGAAGAAGCAATATCATCTCGTGGTGCTACATTAATTATGCCTGCATCTAAAGGACGAAGACAACAGCTAGAAGGATCAGAAACGGAACGATCTAGGATTATATCTAACGAACGTATTCATATAGAAAGAGGTATTGGTAATTTGAGGAAAAAGTTTACTATACTTAGAGGACCAATTAAAGTAGAACACATGTGTTCTGATCCCTCCAACTACGCTTTTATCGATAAAGTTGTGATTGTGTGCTGTTGTTTGATGAACTCAATGCCTTCTATAGTTCCCCCCTGGTAAAATGCTTCAATACACTATAATTTGTACTCGTAGTTTACATTAGATTTATTTTTTCTATGTAACAATATTGCAACAGCGATTTTAAAACAACAAATTAGCGCAAATTAATCGCTTCAATAGGAACAAATCAGTTTTACAAAATCAGTTTTTTAGTGAGAGCCCACGTTTGGCCACTAACTTAACACTGTTTTGATTTCTTGTTTACTTGGGTATTTTCTTTGTTTTTACGGACTTTCTTAGACAAAGCGGAACAAGCTTTGCACTTCCACTTCGCACGAAATCTTTTTCTCGGTGGCATAACACATGATTTGTGAAAAGTACATATAACACAATCAACATTTGCACAAGTAACGGTTTCCTCGTTCGACTTCAAAACCTTTTGGCAGCATAACAACAAAGGTGTTCGACAACTCCCAGACTCGATAATTTCTAAAATTGGCACAAGTAAATTCACAGTTCGCAACACAGAGTAATATTAAGCCTGTGACAGGACTGAAACTTGACAGCTATGATAACCACTACTAAAAACGCAAAAAATACTAAACAGCATCCCTAGCCTTTTACTTGAATTAATTTTCATGGATAAACTAGGGATGATTAATCATTTTAAATGACTGGTGAAGACGCAGAATGTCTTAAAGTGTAGTATTCTAGAACATTTCCTGAATTGGATAAGTATTACTGGGTAAATAAATCAAAACCCCCTTTTTCCCTATCTCCCCCTGCAATCGAAACCCCCCTCGATTTTTAAAAATTTTGCAACGTAGCATCCGAAACTGGTCTATACACTATTTATACCTTTATTAAATCGCTTTTCAATTTATAAAACAAGAATGAATTAAACATCGGAATGTTTCAATTAGATTTATTGTGAATTATCACCCATGGGCAACTGGTAGTGGTGGCAATACTAGGTAGAATTAACTAGTTTTACCTAGTTACCTAGTATTACTTTTTTTTTTCTCTTCTTTTACCTAGTTTTTGGTCCATTTTTCTACCTAGAAATTACCTAGTAATAGTAATACCTAGTTTTTTAAAATGATTACCTAGATAATTACCTAGGTAATTTTGATTTTTATGCAGCGTTGTCAAAATAATGGCAACGATGTTTTTTATTCATTTTTATGTGACACACTTGATATTTCTTTGTGCAGACTGCTCAACATTTTTTCGCGCCCACAGTCCCTCACCACGTCTCATCTCTCACAGTCTCACCATGTTTTCTTCAAGATTTTTCACTACAAATTTTAGACTGATTCAGAGCATACGCAGCTCTTCAAACGAAGGAGAGTTGTTGACACTCCATGTCCAGCCATGCGTTGCAGTACAAGTCTCGTAGAATTAAAAAGGGAAATTAAGGATTACTTGGATATATTGGACAAGGGAGAGTTCGATGCGGAAATTGACCCATTTTCTTTCTGGAAAGAAAAGTCATGGAGTTTTTCCAATTTGTCTGGAATAGCATTGCAATATCTGGCCCTGCCAGCAACGTCTGCATCCGCAGAGCGACTTTTTTCTTTCAGTGGGCTTTCTTGCAAAGGCAAAAAAACAAACGTGTCATCCGTTTCACTAAAATCGCAAACGCTTTGCAGATTCAATAAGAAATTTAACATAAACCCTTAATCTGTTTTCTTCCTTTCAGTAATTCAAATAAGTGAATACAAAGAGATTCAAATTTGAAGTCTATGGTAATTTTTTATTTGGTATGGGTACTGCAGCTTACATTTGATTTTTTAGGAAATTAAACATTTTTGAAGAACCTAGTTTAAAAGTTGTACCTAGTTTGAATTTTGAAACTAGGTACCTAAATAACTAGGTAATTACCTAGTTAAAAATTTTACCTAGTTTTTTTTTCCTACTTTTACTAGTACCTAGTACCTAGTTTTTTTTGCAATTACCATACCTAGTTTTTGTGAAAACTAGGTAAATAACCTAGTAATACCTAGTTTTCTAAAAAAAACTAGGTATTTTACCTAGTAATACCTAGTAAAAAAAAACTAGGTTGCCACCACTAGGCAACTGGGTTGGTGCGGGCCGGAGAAAAACGGTTTCAAAACCCGATTTTGAGAGAATCGGGAAAACTATAAGTCCAAAAGTTTTAACAATTATAGGAATCGACATATCTTGAAAAGATCTATCCATTTCTGAAAAAAATATTGCTTAAAAATTACTTATTGGAAGAGTAAACCAGAGTTGCCGTTCGATCACCATTTGGTGATCGATTGATCTCGATCTCGATCTCTTAAAAAAACTGATCAATCGATCACATCGAGCAGTGAATGAAAAAGTGATCGATTGATGATCAACGTCGATCAAATCGATCGTCTGAATTTTTCCTCTTGTATTTTGGTATGAAAGAGTAAACCAAATACACAAAGTGAAACATTGTTAGTGGTGGGACAAATACTACATATTTCTTCTTTTCTGCCAGTGCAGGTTGACTCTCAGTTCTGAAGTGGAAATTGAAAATGTAATATATTTTCTTTAGGATACAACATTTCATTACTTACAAATCAATGGTAGGCATAGGCCTACGTCTATCATCTTTTGACGTTGAAGGCTCCACGTCCACACTCATCTCACAATCGTTAAATTCGTTACTTATGCAGTATTAAAAGATTTGACTATGTGCTATGTCTAGAATCTAGAATAAACTGAATGCTACTGCAAGTCTGCAAGCTGCAACACGTGAAGTTGCATAAATTCACGTCGTCTGAAAAAGCAGACAAATTAAAAAAAAAATATCAACCTAGGTGGCGCAAAATTCGTCTTGATCGAGAAATATCTCGATCATGTGACCCTTTCGATCTCGATCTCGATCTCGATAACCTGCTGTGATCAATTCGATCGCCTCGATCAGGGAAAATTGATCGATCGATCCTTCGATCTCGATCATTTCCATCGATCGCGGCAACTCTGGAGTAAACCGATTTGCCATTTTTCAGGTAGGTTGGTGTGGTTAAGCGGGTATTCTGTAATCCCCACCCCCCAATAATACGTGAAATTTAAATAATTTTTTGCGGGAAAATTATAAGACGAAAATTAATAAATTTGATAGAAATGGATAGCTCTTGACAAGGGCTATCCATTTCTGTAAAATAATTAAGATAATTTTCATAAACAAAAAATTTTTTGGCAAGACGTTTTTTGTAGTTTTTGCGCTCTAGAGTTATACTCGATCCTATAGACTTAAAGAACAATTTTCATTGTTTTTAAAACTTTTTTTTGTATAAATATTTTTTAATAAATTATACAGAAATGGATAGCCCTTGTCAAAAGCTATCCATTTCTGTAAAATTTATTAGTTTTGGTCTTATAGTTTTCCCACAATAAATTTTTGAAATTTTACTTATTATTGGGGGTAACCGGATACCCGCTAAACCGCACCGACCTACCTGAAAAACGGCAAATCGGGTAACTCTTCCAATTAGTATTTTTAAAAGCATCATTTTTGCAAAAATGGACAGATCTTATGAAAATATATCAATTCCTATCATTTTTAAAATTTTTAGAATTATGGTTTTCCCTATCATTACCTGATCGGGTTTTGGAACCGCCAGCCCAAGTGCCTATGGCCCAATTTACACTAATTTAAGAAAACACATCGGTACTTAATTCAGTCTATTATATAAAATGAAAAAAACAATTGATATAAGTAAAAATGTTGTATTTGTAAAACTTAACAAACAGCAAACAATAAATGTAAACAATATAAATACAGTGTATTTATAACGTAAGTGCAGTGTATCGTATTTGGGTATTAAAATAAAATACTTAAAATACGTATTTTATTCGGTATTTGTATTTGGGCTGTTTCTTATTTAAAGTATTTGTATTTGTATTGGTCGTTTACGCTGAAAGTGAATAAAATACAAATACAAATACAAAATACTTTTTTTTCAAAGATTTGAAGTTTGTAAATTGGCAACAGTGTATGAATCGAAAGTAGCTTCATTTTGACAGCGTTATGGCACCTGCAAAACGTTTTGCAATAGCTTTTTCTAGTTTCAAAACTTTCAATTGCATTTTTCGTCGTCTGATTGTCTTGCGTGTGTTTTCATTAAACCACAAGTTTCTTTAACGTATATCTCTAGTTCTCTACAAATCGGATTGTTTCTTATTACTGTGCGTTCTGAAGAACTTGTATAATACCCACGGTAAGTGTTTAAGTTATTGAACATTCTTAAAATACGCAATGGCATAAACTAATAACTTAGCATATCCTCTGATTCAGTGACAAGAATGTCGGCAAGACAGATCCTTGTACAGAAAGTTAAAAATAAAGGAGTAAGAGGCAAATAATGTGGAATGGAGCAGTTGGACATCCTACGTTGCGCATTCTCCTCAAATGCGAAAATCAAATTTGTGTCCAATCTGTGGTACGCTGTCTACAGCGTCTTATGGGAAAACCAACCATTTCACTTTAAAAATATTGTTTTCTTCTCTATAACTATGTTTTACCTCACTGTTGTACCTAACAGTGGATTCGCTATTCATTTGGTGATAACCTAATTTTTACCTAAGGATGGAGTTAAATTTTTAAGTTATCCTAAAAAGAAAATTCACTGTTCAAACGAAGTACAACAACTCCAGAATTTGCGAAGGAAAGCGTGGGTGGTTTTTAGGAAAACTTAAAAATTTAACTCCATCCTTGTGATTCTTTTCACAGTTTCGTACGCAACACTTCATCTTGTTAAACTTACAAGTTTGACGTTTATAGAGTGAACAACAATACACAAGCTAGCTAAAGAATTCGGGTTCTTCTGCTAGCCGGGTCGATCACAAAAAAGGACTCTTAAACAAAAATTAACTACAAATAAATTAGACTTAAAAGGAGATGGAGGGAAAATTTGGTTATCACCAAATGAATAGCGAATCCACTGTTAGGTACAACAGTGAGGTAAAACATAGTTATAGAGAAGAAAACAATATTTTAAAAGTGAAATAGTTGGTTTTCCCATAAGACGCTGTGGACAGCGTACCACAGATTGGACACAAATTTGATTTTCGCATTTGCGGAGAATGCGCAACGTAGGATGTCCAACTGCTTCATAAAGGAAGAAAGTATTTTGTATTTGTATTTGTATTTGTATTTTATTTTATTTGGTATTTGAGGTTTTGGGAGAAAAAATGTATTTTGAAGGACGAGTATTTTAAAATACTCGTTTTTTTCAAATACGATACACTGAAATACACAAAGAAACAAACAAATCAAAGCGCGAACTCCATTCCCACGGAAAACCACGCTGTGTGTATCAGGAAAATGTGAGAGCGGAAAGCAGAAATACATGGAAGGGTATAAGGGTTGAGGGAGCCAATCAGAGGGCCGGGATAGTCCCACTGGGACTTCGAGACCGTCTCGCGGAGACCAAGTTGCATTTTATCCTCAAGTCCACGAAAAATCTATCACAAATTTTGGGCAAGTCCGCATGTGAAAGTCCGCAGTTTCTCCAGTCCGCGGTCCGCGTCCGCATTTTATCTTGGCCCGTCTTATGTGGCTGATAGCAGTCTTTCACTTCGTTGTCTGCGGTAGCGACACGTGTTATTCAGACGTAAAGAACCGAAATGGAAAATATTAACCAAACAGAGCCTAGAAGTGACTTTGTTACAAAGCCTAAACGAAAAGCAGCTAAACGTAAAGAATACCACGCTGATAATTTGAATAAAAACCAGGCTTCGTCGATGGAAGTGTCCGAAGAGACGGCTGTTACTCTGCCAGCGTTTCCACCAGTCAAGCGAGAAAAGTTAGACAGCGCAGTTGAGATACGTAAAATAGCTGTGCCTGCACACAGATATTCGCCATTGAAAGAGAACTGGATGAAACTTTTCACTCCCATTGTGGAGCATCTACATCTCCAAATCAGATTTAATTTGAAAAACCGTCAGGTTGAAATCAGAACATGTAAGGATACAAAAGACATAGGTATGAGATAATTAATTAAGGATGATTTACTCATGTTACCATTATACTTATTTGCTGCTTTTTAAATGTTTAGCAAATGTTCAGAAGGCTGCTGATTTTGTAAAAGCTTTTATTTGTGGATTTGAAGTGGAAGATGCATTGGCCTTAATTCGTTTGGATGACCTTTTTGTTGATTCATTTGAGATTAAAGATGTAAAATCATCTCTTAAAGGTATGACAACAGTATTTTAAGTTTTTATCAATTTCCTAAAGTAATTTTTTTGTTAGGTGATCATTTGAACAGAGCAATTGGAAGATTAGCAGGAAAGGGTGGACGAACTAAGTTCACCATTGAAAATGTAACAAAGACAAGGATTGTTTTGGCTGATCAAAAAATTCACATTTTAGGTTCATATCAAAATATTCAAATTGCTAAAAGAGCAATTTGCAATTTGATTCTGGGTTCTCCTCCTTCTAAGGTTTATGGTAATTTGAGAGCAGTTGCTAGTAGATCATCTGATCGTTTTTAGATGACTAATAATACTACTGTACAGATCAAATGATTGGTATATCCCAATACATTTGGAAGAATTCATGGTTATTCTGCGTTTTATAAGATATATTTTGGTCATAAGATGAAATATGCTAACACAGGAATTTTGTAAGTAGAACTGCTGCGAGATTATTACTTTGAATTAAAAGGAAACATTTTCGGGGATCCAAGATTAATTACTCCACTCAAGTTAGGGAAACCAGTCGTCCCTGCCCGTCGCACCGCGGTCGCTGACATAACAGGTATAGCGAAATCACTGTGATCGGTTGAAGATGTTAAATTAGATGCGGGGATAAATTGATTAATTCCCATTAATTCGAGCTGAGTCATAACATCTTGGCGTTTTAAGTCCACGATGGGAATATAAAATTCGTTTGATGAAGTTGCTTTATCCATCGGAAGTAAATTCGGCTCGTTAATGGTGGAAGATTGAACGGGTGAGCTTGCACAATTAGGCGTAACATTAGCTGGTCGATTTAGTCGGCATGATCCTAATATTTCTCCGCTTTTGGATTGCTCACTGTGTACATCGTCAGTAGCTAAATAGCAGGGAATATATGTTATAAAATTTTTGCAAAATGTCCCAACATGGAATCTTACTCGTGGTTGTTTTGGCGATGGCAAGAGAATGAGGCCCCTGCCTACCGATGACCAGCTTATTATTTATGGAAGCATAACCAGATGTGCTGGCTGTTGTCACGCAAGGAGTTTGCCCACTAGGACTACAAAGAGTTTTGGTGCGAGATGTGAACGAATCGACTGCTAATACTTGATTAGAAACCGATTTCATGACAACCGCTAAGCTATTCGTTTCACCATCTGAATCCCATTGGAATGTTGATCAGTTTGATGTATAATGCCAGAACATAAATGTTACCTGTGTTTGATCGTGTGGCGACAGGTGGATGTGGCCCTTGCTTACTGGTTGCAGAACTATTGACCGCTGAAACACAACCGGACGTGCTAAGGGTTGTGGATTCACCAGTTCGTCCTCTCTGGCTACTTGGGTACGTACGAGACGTAGATGAATTTACTTCCAACGTTTGATTGGAGACCGAACTCCGGGCAACTGGCGCACTAATCGTTGGTCGGACTGTGGCGGGACGCACCTTTCTTAGATGAAGCACCAAATGGTTTTTAAGTAGCGACTGAGAGCTGAAGCTAAAACAACCGAATGATAAATATGTGAACAACGAAAGACATTTAAAACAAGTAATTACGTTTCGTTGCAAACTTGACATTGCAAAGGGTTACGCTGTTGCAGTGAAGCAGACGCTGTGTTCGTTAAGTCGACTGTGATGGGACCAGGCGTTCTGGTATTGGTAGTTATTGTTGACGTGGGGGCGCTTGTAGCTTTCAAACTTGCAATGATTTCAGATGCAACTTGATTTTCTTTATTTTTTGCCGGTGTGACCGTTATATTGGGATTACTCAGCAGTGACGCAACAGATGGCGTCTGAATGACCTGTGAACTAGCTTTTATGAGCACCGTGTTAATTCCACCTTCTACGCTTTGAATGACGGGTAGACCTGTCTGTTTCTTTGGAACAATTCGCACTTCACAGTCTCCACTGGGCTTCGAGGCAGAGGCAGCAACTTCTTCTTCAGCACGGGCTATTTTACGAGGAGGTTGGCATACCTCTGGTACTCCTTCTTCGGCTGTTAAAAGTCGTTTCTGCGTAGTAGACTGATTTGGTGCGCTTGAAGTCTGCTGCCTTGGATAAGGCGGAGGAAGACGCATGGCTGACGAAGTCGCAACAGCAACCGTAGATGTAGTCGGCAAAGTGATCCCCACGGGTTGCGAACTGAGCGCCACACGAGGAGATGTTGGAAGTATACAGCCTGGGCTCAGACTATTGGACGGCTGTGGCCGGATAACTACATATCCAGGGCGCTGTTGAATTATTTGATGAGGACGGACTGAGGTTCCCGGTGAACTGGTTAGAGCATGACGAAGTGCTTGTTGACCTGGATGCACCACTGTTTGCTGACGGACAGTAGTCTGTGCCGTGGAGAAAGATGGTCGAGTAGACTGGGCAGCTGGGATCTGCAACTGAACATGGTGGACGATAGGAGCAGAGGGTTGATCAGGGTAATGTGGCAAAGGGCTATTGGTATGATGTAACGTAGCATTATAAATGCCGTTATTGATGGGGAACTGACATCGCGGATGGCTGGAAGATGGTACCGATTGAACTGGATTATTCGGGGTTTGCTGAAGATAACTGGTGGTGGAAACCGCATGGATGTGTGCTGGGCTATGATTGCTGGCAAAAGCCATTACTGAACTGACACTAGCTCTAGAGAAGTCGTTAGGCTGGATGGATCGGGAAGGTGTAGGGTAGCATTGCGATGGATACTGCATTTCTTGTTTATTTGAAGGCCGGTGGATATACTGAGGGGCTGTTGCGTACGAGCTCTGTTGCTGACCTGTTATCGCCTGTGGTCGATATACTGGTTGTTGTTGATATTGTAATAAATTAGATGCTTGTTGTTGTTGCTGTTGTCTTTGTTGTTGTTGCTTTTGTTGTTGTTGCTTTTGCTGTTGTTGCTTTTGCTGTTGTTGCTTTTGCTGTTGTTGTTGCTGCTGCTGTTGCTGCTGCTGCTGTTGTTGCTGCTGTTGTTGTTGCTGCTGCTGCTGTTGTTGCTGTTGCTGCTGTTGTTGTTGTTGTTGCTGCTGCTTGCTGTTGTTGTTGTTGTTGTTGCTGCTGCTGCTGCTGTTGTTGCTGTTGCTGCTGCTGTTGTTGCTGCTTCTGCTGTTGATGTTGTCGTAGGTGTTGATATGCCTGTGGATGATGATGACCTGTGAACACATTCATAATCCATCGTTTAATCTGTTTGTCAAGCTTGAGTTCACATTACGGTATTTAAAAAAAATATATAAAAAATGAATAAAAAATAAATAAATAAAATTAAAACCTTGTCCTGGTGCGTGATAAAACTGGTACGACTGTGTCACGATCTGCTGTTGTGACAGAGGCAAGATCGACGGTATAGGATTTGGAAGCATAGCTAGAATGTATAAGTGAGAAATATACATTTTTCTTTATTTGCCAAGTAATCTTTCTAGAAATGAATCTTTATACTTCTAATCACTGCAGGAGGTAAAATTGGTCGAGATATTTGTAAAACTTGCTGCTGCTGTTGCGTCGCATCTAAAAACCAAGACAAAACAATTATAAACAGGTCAATTGTTTTCTAGTTATTAAGCAATACTCACGTTTTACAGACGAGGATCTTAAGGATTCTGAAAGAGTTACCAGTGCAGTTTGGCCTGAGATATTTAACTCTGTCAGATTTCTTTCTGGTATGACAACCATGGCATGTTGTCTGTTATGACTCTTCGATGGTGAAACTGGAAAGGAAGTTATCAGTGCTTCCTCCTCTGTGCGATCCACGGGCAAGCGGGAAGGAGATAAAAGCGATTCAAAAGGAACACAACGCAGTTGTCCTTTTGAATTTGGTAGCTCTATTTCCTTTGGCGATTCATTTCCTGGATTTGTTGTATCATTTCCCTTTATTTCAATAGATTTATCTTCGGGTTTGTCTTTTAAAAGTTGTACCAATGCTAGGTTTTTCTCTGTGGTAGGAGTTTGTAGAATTATTGGTTCTACTAGAGGGGTATCTGCTGAAAGGGCCTGAAAATCTGCTTGATAAAGATCAAAAGCCAGTTGCATTTAGGTATAAAGCTATGGATTAGTTATGATATACCTATTGGAGATTTAGAAGAGCTTGGTAGATTCACATCTGCTGGTTGAACAACTTCTGGTGAAGATTCATTTTGCACATCAACCTGAGTTATAGAATCTACTGAGAATTGGTTCAAAAAACTGATTTCCTCTCCTAGTTTTTCAATGAATACTGGATCTAGGACATTGGGATCTACTTGGAGTTCCACTGCTAACATGCTTGCAGATGACACCATCTCATTTGAAGTACCAACGTGTGTACTAATTGGTGAAGCCACAGGACTAGAAGATTCACAACTTCCTGGCCAAGCTTGCAAGTCTTCCTGCTCTGTTAGGTTGCCTTTAGAAGACTCTGGCTCCTCAATATCAGATACCATATTCTTGGAGCATCTTGACACAGTGGAATTAGGCAACTTTCTGTCTATATTCCTGTTGGCAGTAGAAGATAGACTCTGGATTCCGGATTTGATATTTAGAATTTGGATTTGTTGCAATTTTACAACCGGAAGTTGAGAAAATGTGAAGTCAACAGCATGCTACAATAAAATTAGTGAATTTATGTTGTTCATTTTTTGCAACATTGTTGTTTAAAATTACCTTTGCATGGTGATTTTCAAAATCATTCCAAGAGGTGAAAACCTTTTCCTTACACCTAACACAAGTAAACTGTTCTCTTGTTGGGTACATTGTGTTTTCTTCTGCTTGATGATTTTGTTAATGATTTCAGGTATGTTTCCAAAGTATATAAAATAACTACATAAAATTTGATGTAGCAAACATCTCGGAAACAAGGCCTAATTAGTTCACCTCACCTCAACATTGATGACACTGTTTTATGGTTATACACAGACACTTTACACCGAAAGTTTTAAGACAAATACTGTTTCACAACTGTCAAAAGCTTTTGAGTAGGTGAAAGACGTATGCGATACAAACCGATATATCAACCACCTTTTCCTTTCCTTTTTCCTCTATTTTTGAATTTTTGCTGATCAAATTTAATCTGGTCAGCACACCATCTGGCGTTGAATATAGTTTGATGCTTAAGGCTTAACTCTCGATGATGAAGCCTAATTCTGGAAACGTAGAACTAATAATCCATTGGTGCAGGCTTCAGACACATACGAAACTAAGTAAATCCTTAAGTCGACAGCGAAAATATTTATTCTAACGGATTCTTATACAACTACACTCAAAAGCTTCAGGTGTTTAATGTAGAAATTAGCAAGCACAAGCGCGCTTTTGGTAACAACCCAAGCTTTGCACCAAAACTGCAAAAAAAAACCAAAGGTAAACCGACTGTAAACCGACGCCGAAGGGGATCTCATTGTTCAAGGGGAAGTCAAGCTCCGGCAGATGGCAATTCTCTCTGTACCGACCAATCACATCACAAAGAAAGTAAGTGGAAGGAGAACCTGGTGAAAGAAAAGATGAAGAAAGCGAATTTAAGGAAAAACCTAGTCGAAACCGCGGCTCTAGCGCCATTCCATATTAGTGGTGAATCCGCTAATCTATTTAATACCGAGTGACATCTGCAGAGTAGCATGGCCTTCTAAAGTTCTAAGTAATAAGACAGAGGCTGTGAGTGATGTGACGGGCAAAGGCAGCAAGTGGATCGACGGGCAGAAGCAAAGAGTGGGTCGATGGGCACCTACAGCGGTAGTTTTGGCAAGCAAAATAGGTTGACGTGCAGACTATGAGGAGGAGGACGGGCAACTAGGCGGACACCTTTGCGGATAGAGACAGTGAATGGGTCGACGGGCAAAAAATGGGAACGCAGAAAGCTTAAAGAGTAGACGGGCAAAAATTAACCGTTAACAGTTTGGCAGAATTAAATGGCGAAAAAAGCGTTAAAAATACGCTAGCGCCACCTATCTCCCGGCCCTGGACGGGCCCAAAGTTACTAGTGGCCTTCTAAAGTTCTAAGTAATAAGAAAGCCTAAATCATCCACACATCAGATAGGGTTATTGCGACTATTGCGTGTGTACTCTACTTAATGCTTAAGGCCTGTAAACTCGAATACCTCCTATGGCGTTGACGCGTTACCTGGCAACAACTAGGGATCGGCCCCGATTAGCCCTAATCGGGTTAACTGCCCCGCCCCAGAAAAAGGCAATCGGGGTGCCATTGGTATACGGACGATTCGGCAAATTTGACGTTTGCCGAATTGGTTTTTGCCGAATTGGTTGACTTTGTTTTTTTTCCGAATCGTACATACCAATTCGGTAAAAAGCCAATTCGGCAAAATTGTTTAAAATGGGGTAGTGTTCAATCTGGAATCATGAAATTTTGTTTTTGTGAACATCCCGTCAATTTATTTTGTTGTTGTTTTATAACACACATAATTATTTTCCCTTCAATACAATCATTCACTCACATCATCTTTTTCATCGTCCAAACACATAGCTTCATTTAACACATTTGATTCGGCATACACTTCAGAAACAGCTTTTAGAAGTTGTTTTCCATTAATCTGTTCAGGGTAGGAATTCCACAACTCAAACAATTTTTTGTTTACAGAATCGGTTAGTTTCAGTGTGCGCTTAATTAGTTTGTTTCCGCATAGTAATTTCTTATAGAGGGGAATTAATTTGGACTCCTGATAAGGTATGGGTACCAGTGAGTAAAAATTCATTTTATCCTTATTGTGGCAATTGATGCGATTATGCCAACCCTCTGCGTCGTTATTGTTAGTGCGGATTGCAAATAACGCAAATTTTGTCATCACCCATTTCAGAGATAATGGCTTAATAAGAATCACAATCAACTTCACTTGACGTTAGAATAAGGTAGACTAAGTAGTAGGCACAGTTGCCGAATCGACTTTGGCCGAATCGGTAATTTCATAGGTGACAATTCGGCAACTTTGCCGAAATGGTTTTTGCCGAATCGTCCGACATTCGTGCCATTTTGTCAGCCAGGGCGGGGTGGGGCAAAAATCGAGGTTAACCCACTTGCCCCGACGCCATTTGCAAAAATTGTACCTGAATTCCAACTACGAATTTGGGTCGGGTTTTTATCGGGGCAACCGGGACGAACTCCCTGATTTTCATCATATTAATCGATTTCGACTCGATCGATTATCTTTTTACGCCGATCGACTGATTGCAATCGGGGTTGCATCCCCGGTTAGGCACCCCGATTCAAGCCCGATTCAGATCGGGGTTCAAAAATTTTCACCCTGAGCCCCGTACGCCCCGCCCAAGCCCTGAATTTCGAAACCCGATTGGCAAAATGCACCCCAATTAGGGTCGGGGCCGATCCATAGCAACATCTAATCAGAGGAAAAACAAGGGTTACGACGACACCATCAGGCGCTCGCTACTGCTACTGCTTCGAAAGCCTAAATACAAGATTAAGCAAAAACAGGGTTTCCTTGTATTTTTTAATTAAGAGTATCTTAGAATCATTAACTTTCAGTTAGAATATTCCAGTAAGTGTAAAAAATCACCTCTTTAAAAAAGATTTGTGTTTGTGTTGTTTGCGTTGTTTCACCATTACAACCAAATTTGCATCGGTATTGGGATGGAGGTATTGATGGCAACCTAGTTATTTTTGAAACTAGGTATTACTATTACTTTTTACCGAGTTTTCGAAAAAAAGTAGGTAATACTATTACTAAATACCTAGTTTTATAAAATTACTAGGTAAAGTAGTCGCCGAAAAACTAGGTACTAGGTAATAGTAAAAAGTAGCGGCAAGAAATCTAGGTAGTAATAAAAAACTAGGTAGTAATTTAAAACTAGGTAACCTAGTTATACCTAGTTTTTAAAATACGATAAAAATTAAATGACAATACGAGCAGTTTGATTCTTTGATTATTCTTTCTGTATTTCTTCTACAACTTGAGTTTTGAATAAGTTATGAATCTAAATTTCTGTTAAACCGGCACAGAGTTTCAGATTAAAGCAAAACGGAAGAAACGTTTGTTTTTTTCCCTTTGCAGGAAAGGCCACTACACGAGAAAAGACGCTCTGCTGATGCGGAAGTTGCGGGCATGGCCTGGTACTGCAAGGCAATTGGTGCTAGAGTGGGAAATCTACCCAATTTCTCTTTCCAGAATTGAAGGACATCACATTTTTGGCTGAATTCTCCTTTGTCGATGATTAAGATGTAATCTTGAACTTCTTGTTTCAACTCCTCCTCTTTTGATACGGTAGCTGGAAGTGATGGTGTGTTTACAAGCCTTCGCCTCTTGAAATGCTGAGGTTTATCTGTAGATTAAAGGAAGAATCAGTTAATTTTCGAAATTCTATTCAGGTGCAGCTTGCAACAGTTGCAAGTGAAATGAAGTTGACTCACTTTAGGATGTGACAATTCCAATGAAAAAATGCTAGACAAACTAAATAAGTCCCTGCAATACAATTAAATACATTACAAAACTAACAAATGCTTGTAAAATAACCATTTATTTCATACTCATACTTAAACTTTGAGTTATTCAGGTGCAGAATTGCATGTAATTTCCAATAAACAGTAGATAGACTGATAGACTAACTCAGTCAGGCGTCAGGCTCTGTCAGGGAAAGGGAAAAAAGGAAACAAATGAATAGCGATAAGCGACAAATTACAATTAACAGAAATTTTGAGTTTTTAATCATTTGACAACAGTGTAAAAAAAAAGTCAAATTACCTAGGTAATGTTTTTCTTATTACTAGGTATTTTTTTTTAAACTAGGTTTTACTATTACTTAAGTAGCCCGGAGAGAAACTAGGTAAAGTAGAACTAGGTAAAGTAGTGAAAAAAAAACTAGGTATTACTAGGTAACTAGGTAATACTAGGTATTACTACCTAGTAATGCCACCAATAGATGGAGGTAAAAGACTTCATCCAGAGATTTATGGAAATTAGTATGTCGATTCAAGTCTTTTTTATGTCTTGTTATCATTGTGAGTAAGATTTTATAAATTTTTCATTTTATCTCTAAGTGGAAATGTTTAATCCGTTTATGGGTTTTTTGCCTAAATGATTAATTCAATTAACAACAAGAACAAGAAGAAAATTTTTCATTTACATGATAATAAAACTTATATTTTTTAACATACTACTTTTTTCTTTTTAACAACTCAATTGCCATATTGCTGTCAAACTAGCACACTTTTAATTTCAAAAACTTGATTGCCTTTTGTTTTATCTTTATTCATGTGCCCACATAACACAATGCAGTCCGTCGGATGTCCGACAGATGTCGGGGTCGGATGTTGAGTACATCTTTTTTATATCCTCCGGACAGCCTGATATCCGATTTGGATGACGGCATAGCCGCGGGTAGGGACAACGAATGCAGCACATGTCGGGGGTGATCCAATATTTCAAAATGATCATTTTTCCCATATAACAACTATACTTTTTACAAATTAAAAATCAGAAAGATAAAGACTAGTTCTTTATCTTTCTGATAAAAAAAATTAACCTCGTACGAGCAATCTTAGTATTTAAAAAAAATTCACGCGAGACACCGTTAGGCCTATCTCGCGCGGGTTAAAACGCCGTTTTTGGACCGAGGTGATCCAATACCTGGCGTGGGTACTGTATGTCACACCTCTATTTATTTATGTCTGTAGATTAGACTTAGTAGCCAATACACTTGCATTGTGGATCAACCGTCTCCTTTTTATTTATTTAAACCACTTTTAATTTAATTATTCCGTAAAGGGAAGAATGAGTAAATCCATGATCCCTTTACAATAACAATAATACTGTAGATATAGCTGATAATTCCTATGTGTGGCAACGTACGCATGCCAACCGCCTAAAACCCTTGTATGAAATGATGTTGTGGAAAAGGGAACCTTGTCCCCCCTTTGAAAGCCTGTCGGACTTTGAAAGCCGATTCCGTAAATCGATTGCCTCTTACACAACAGATTTTCCTGAAAACGACATTGCGATTGAAGATCACGATCATGAAGCAACAATAATGAACGATACATCCAATATTGACACAGCTCTAGTAGATAAAAATTTTTTCCGACGAATATATTCGGAAACATCGCCAATCCATTCCGACCTTCATTAGAAGATGAAGGTATACAATACTAGGAACAGCCGCAGCAACGAAACGACGATAGCAACGCCCATCAGCAGCAGCCAGCTGTGCAGGATTGGGTGCAGCCACAATAGCAGGCCGTCCATTCGAAGAACCAGGTAAACGTAGAAAGAATAAACTCCTGGATAAAAAAAAGACATCGTTCCCTCTTTAAAAAATCTGTTTATCTTTTCTTGTCCTTCTTTAAATTCGCTCTATCGTTCTCTTATTCTGTCCTTCTTTTCTCTTTGTTCTTTTTTCCTCGAATTATTCGCATATAACTTTTCCTTTATCCCAGTAGTAAATAAAATAGAAGAAAATTCGTAACGATAGTTGTTTTATTGATTTGATTATCAAAATATAAATAAACAACAGTAGGAAGTAAAGTGAATCGAGTAGTATGAGTTAAGAGGTTTATGCGAGGAAGATCGCACTGTGTTCTAGACGGGTTACCCGGGTTACACGGTTCTTGGGTGCATTTACCTTGCGTCAGTCGCCCCGACAACCCAACCCGTCGGCGACCTGACGAACCGCGTCGAACCTTTAACTTATTGGTAGAATTTTCTCTAATAAATAACTTCTTGTTTGAAAATATAGATTTATGAAGTAACATTACATTGATTTTATTTTGTTCAATTACGTTTATTTTTATAGTTCGAACAATAACTACACCGTGAATAATAGTTAGAGGAATTCTTTTTATTTCACAGTAGCTCCCATATAGTCTTGAGATCTTGTGTTCTTCTATATTCTTTTTTCCGCTTCTTTTCTATTTTCTTCTTCCTTCGCTATCCAATGCTACGCTAGAAAGAAAATGACACTCGTCGGAAGGGTAAGCCCTTCGTCGCCAAATCACTGGGGTGGAATATGGTCCACCCCGCTCTCGAATTCTCACCCATCCTTCGAAGGATGGATATTTCATGGACCTCGATGTCTTCTCACTTTGACTCAATCTAAACTGGGGAGAAAAAAAAAATACAAAAATCATTACGTTACTCGCCAACTTCGCAACCATTATTCGAGCTACATGTGTAACGAAACGCCAAGCGAAGCCCCTTCTTGCCCTTTTTTTTGCTTAATTAGACTAAGACCTTATTTCTTAAACTCTCCTTAACTTGATACCCCACTAGAAACTTTTACGATTTGTCAAAAGCCGCCCAAAATGGCCTTAACTTGCCGTGGCTAAAAATAGAATTTTTTTGTCTATTGGGAATTGCCCGAAACGGCCCAAAACTGCCCGGCCTATTTTTAACAATCGTCCAAATTCTTCCGATACCGCTCGAATTGGTCCGCCTATACCTCTTCGTGACGTCCAAAATCGCCCGATACCGCCCGAATTTGTCCGCCTATACCTTAACATTGTCCCGTATGTCCCCCACGGGATGATGACTAACATATAAAAAGCCACCACAAACTCCCAAAGGTTAGTCAGATCTACTCTACCTGTTCCGTGTGCCAACTTAAGCCTCTGCCGCTCTCCCGCCGTGCCTGCTACCGTAACTCTTGCAAGCCGCAGAATAAGTACCCTTTAAGTAATCACTATGTAGCTGTTTGACTCTTACTTTTTTACGTCTATGCCTTGAAGTTAGTACCCATTGGTAACTTTTAAGTGTCATGAGTCTTCTTTCCTCAATTTACGAGCTTGTTTAACTATTCTACGGGTACCTGTTGCAAATCGGTTTATAATACACGGCTTTTTATTTATTGCGTGCGTGTTGTTTTATGCTTGCTAAGTATACAAGACATTGTGAGTAAAGACGCCGCATTAAATTAAACTTTTCCGTATTGGAGACAACATGACAACGTCGTATACTCCTTTACATCTGATGGCAGTGGTTTTCGAACTCACTTACAGTGTTGTTGTGTACTGTCAATGGAAATATTACCAATCTCAGCTAATGTTGCAGAACATGACTCCTTGTTGTCCGAATGGAAAACGAGCTTTCAAAAAACGGCCACTCATTTCACCTTGAACACTGTATCCTTGACCCAAGTGGATAGACCTAAGACTCTTTTATCTGAGACGCAGTCAAACCTAACTAGAAAAACTAAAACGTCGTTTATAAAAAGAATGGTTTTTTTACGTCTAGAAAATCAACCAAACAAATTAAGTTACCAACAAGTAGCATGGTTTCTTTTTCTAAATTCGAACCCTTAACGGAAGGACAAAGCGCCGTCAGTCTATTTCCCCAAAGTAGCATTGCTTCCGAATTAAGTAGCTTAAACGTAAAATCGGAAATTGACCGAGTAACAATTCAGAGCAATGATAAGCCGAATGGAGATGTCATTAACAACGGAAACCTGTCTATCACATCCCACGATATTCTAACAGACAACACAATAACAAATTTAGATATTGCAAACAGGCAGATTGGCAAAACCACAAGGGAAATTGTAATTACAAAGAATCCCAGTTATTCCTCTTTAGCGTCAGATTCGTTTTCCGATGTTGTCGACCAGACCATAGAATGTTTTCCGATTCTACAATCGACTAATAATACTCTTCAATCCTACAGTTTGTATCACGCCCCAAATTCTATTTCTGAGACAACCGAGTATGCTATGCACGAAACAAAACAATTTACAAATTTGAACCATAAAATAGACCGATTAATAGACCTCATGGAAAATCTAGACAGCTTGATACAGTCTAACGTCTGACAAGAAAACGGGACGGTTCTCCCACCAAAGGGAAGGCACAATTATGCGTCGAACCAATCAAAACAAATCAGTTTTTCAATGCCCCCCTCCTCAAATACTTTCACTGGACAAAAACAAGCCTACGGCTACCGACAGATACACGTAAAGCCTTTCAGAAAGACTAACCGAAACAACTCAGGTCAAGATAGTTTTGGACAAAACAATAAGTTTGTGCAGTCTGCCATAGGGTGTGCAAATTGCGGCCTTGAAAACCACAACATCGAAATGTGTTTTCAATATTCAAGACAAAATAAAGGCCGGGAAAAACCGTCTTCTTGTTATTTTTGTCAACAAGTAGGACATAAAGCAAATTCGTGCCGAAGTAGAGACAGTCTGATTAGGTGTAACGTATCTACCCTTTACTGAACCAGAAAAACAAGTAGTACCAGCTGTAAAATAGGGCTAGTTTAAACAAAATAAAAATAATAATAATAATAATAAAAAAATTGATCCCAAGAAAGTTAAATCAGTCGAAAAAAAAAAATATTTATTTATTTAAATAATAATAATAATAATAATACAGCATCAACTTCACAAGTAGCTCAAATAACTCTATGGAAAACTAAGGTATACTTCAATCAAAGCAGCATTTGATCCTGGTGACGCGAAAAACCGTTACACAAAAATATTTGTAACGCAAACAAAAAGTGTTGGAACATCAATAAGATGGCTTTGAGTCCGACACAGAAATTATATGAGGGATACGATAAGAAAATATTACTTTGAATAATTTCCCTTGCCGTTTCTTACTTCACTGCGGGCTGCGAAACGAAGGCTAATACAGTCATTATTGCAGTTAAAAGGGTATTTTATATCTCAAAGAACTCTCAGGTAGTATATACCACAATCTGGGAGAAAGGTGATAGTTAAGTCACCGGTTCTCATTTTCTATTGTTTCCGGTATGGATTTACCGGAAAGCGTGGAAGTTTTTCGATACTGCCGCAGCCAGAAGACTCTACCCATAGATATCTTTAATGAAAGGAACATAAATGATAATGGTTCTGAGTCCAACGTAGATTTTTATAAGTCGAGATCTTCTTAAATTTTAGAGGCCACAATAAAGGAGCAGGGTGATAAATTAGGCACTACCTCTCTCTTTTTATTTTCCCGGAGTATGGATTTACCCGAGGGAATATACATAAGCATTTTCGTAAACGCTACGAACGAAAACAGAAAATATCAGACTCCTTTACACATGCACGCTCTCTTCCTACACTAAAAAAAAAAGAGAAGAAAGATGGCCGAACAAACCAATCCAACCCGCAAAGTCAACTACGTCCGGAATTACCGTGGACAGACCATGCTGTACATCACCGTCCCCGGTGCGATATATATTTTATATAGCATTTTCGAAAAATACAATAGAATTGTTGTAAATCACATACAGGATTTTTAAGAAGTCAAGATGATTTCGAACTTAGGTTAAACCAGAGGTGTATAAATTAAAATTAAACAATTAATGCTAAATATTTTTTGAATTTTTAATTTCAGCATGATTTATTAGGTTTAAAGTAGTTTTTTATTATTTGAAATTATAATCCTATCATAAGTATACTTGCTTTGAATATTATTAGATGCCGAATAATATTTATTTTCTGTGAGTTAATTTCCAATGGCTTGGTTCCCGTAAGCTAAACGGAAAGCTTGTGCAAACAAACTCACGACTTACATATATTTTATTCATTTTTTTTAATAAATTTAAAAATAAACCATTCGGCAAATAGATAATTACTGCTTTATTTTTTCAATTTATCGTATTAAATGCTGGACTTAAAATAAAAATACGTTCAAGGGAAAAATTTGAACACGGTTAAGTTTTCCCCTTTTGGAAACAAAGAAATTTTGACAATTAATAATGAAACTTCGTGATCGGCCCCAATTAGTTCTAATCGAGTTAACCGCCCCGCACCGATAAAGTGCATTCGGGGTGGAATTGAGGTGCCACTTTTTCAACCGGGGTGGTGCGGGGAAAAATTTGAGGTTTACCCGTTGCCCCGAAGCAATAAAAAAAAAGGCCGTTCTTTCGTTTTTAGAGTAAAAATCGGGGCAAGCGGGTAAAACGAGCTATTATCGGGGTTGTTATCGGATAGATCGGGTGAAACAGTCAATCGATAATGTTTTTTGCATTGATGAATCGATTGATTGCAATCCAATTGATTGCAAACCCAAATTGAATTCGGGGAGAAGAATTTTCCACCCTGAGCCACGCCTTGATGGCCCGAAATGAGAAACCCGATTTGCAAAATCGCCCCGATTGGGTCGAGGCCGCTCCTTAAATGAAACAATTGAAAATCTTCTTGGCTGTTGGAAGGAGGTCCGTAGAATATAATTTTCGCACATCCATTGCACTTCCAAGGTGACTAGCAGACGGACATCCCTGGAACTAACCATTGAGTACATAGATATCTAACGGATGTTCGGCCATGATTCGGACATCCGACGGCAGAAATGTGCTATATGGGATCTATGGATCCACCAATGTCTTTGAATTGCTTCCGCAAAATTGTTGACACTGCATCCATGTGGACATCAGATAGCCAACATTTTGGAGTTATGATGTTTTTCAACTCTGCGTCGGGAACGAATGTGTCATGAAAAAATGACCTTTCAATCTTCTTTGGAAAAATCAAACAAAATATAAAATTTAATACATAATTTCTCACATGAGAAAAAAAGATTATGCTTACATAAACCACAGTGTTTAAAACAATTTGGTACAATGAAAAATAAATTTAGTTTTAGAATTATGAAATACATGAAAGATTTAGTAAAAAATACCCTGTGTTTTTTAGGTGAACCACTATGTACTTGGGGTTTTTCCGATAGCTGTGTTAGATCTTCCAACATACTACTGGCATCGTCCTGTTTCTCCTGAAATTGAATAATGTTTTCTTGTGGCGGCTGCTGTCTTGACTCTTCTGCAAGTACTTTACTGTTGTCCTTCTAATTTTCTTCCACCTACAATAAAATATAGCTACTGGTAACATTGTGAATGAACGTGGATCGTTATACAAATATGCACGCATTTTACATATTTTCTATTTCTTATGAAGTGTATACGAAACGTTTCTTTTACCAATGACCAGGAAAGTCTCTTTTTCTCTGAATCTGTAGATGATTGTTTGCTTGAAATGGAAGTATAGGAATTACTCCCGTTAGAATTGGGAGTATCAGAGCTACTGGTGTTGGTATGGGAGTTTCTTTGATCAATATCTGTATTTTCTGGTTAAATGTTATGTAAATTGTCTTCGTTGTTGAAGTCCATGGGTATTTCTTCCTCAATTTGTACTTGTTTTTCGTTATTTTTTCCAAATGCTCTGATTCCAATCGTGAAAATTCCTTCTCTTCCGCGATTCATCGAAAATATATCATCACCAACTTTACTTTCCTAATGAGTAAAATAAATATATGGTTATGCAATTACATTAAGATGAATTTTGTGGTTGTCGGAAATTAGTAACAAAATAATAAATGTTAAAGCTTACATTTTACAATATATTTCATACATTTTTTGATGATAGTGAATAGCCTACCTGTTTTTTTATTCTTTGCAGTTTCTTGTAACCGTTGCGCCTTCTGTTTGCCTTGCTTGATCTAGGATGGAATTTAGTTCCTGATTTCGAGCTTTATATATTTCTTCGGGTTCTTGTACCATTCGACCATCCTTTTGACTGTCGTGGAACATATCCAATCGCCATCATTGCAGTCAGTATATGGGAGCACGTCATGGTACCCGGGCAAGTGCAGTATTGGTTTGGGTCTCCATTCTCACCAGAAAACAAAGTGACACAGTGTGTGTCAGCGCTGGTTGAGGTGATAGCGAAACATTTTTGCTCGGGCACCAATGAAATTCTGTTCTCCAATATTATAAGTTGTGCACGGCAAAGAATAGTTGGACTGGGTACGTACTTCTCGATAATTTTGGAGTGCTGTCAACCTAGCGATGAATACATATGTTATACAAAATACATATTGGGTATATTTTGTACATAATTTTTACGCGTTACCTCTAGTAATTTTTTCCCTTTTACAAGAACATCAGTATCCAAGTTGCACAATTCACTATCGTCGTCAATCAACCGGTAACACTGCCTCAGTTCTTTGCGAAGCATTCACGTTTCTCCGACGCTGCGTATAGCTCTTTTCACTTGAAGTAATCGACGTCGTGATATTTCGGCACTTCCATCGATGATTTTTTCTTCGTCATATCCTCTGTGCTTTTCGAATCGCCTTTTCAAAAGGGAGTTGAAGGATTCGATTCTATTTGTTGAGAGAATATTGTTACACTTGGGGGTGATGTGTAACACGAGTGTATTAGGACGTCCACACGGTAAGACGTCAAGTAAGAACATTGCATTCAAGAGACACTACACCGCCTATTTATGGTAGGTGAACAGCAAGGTTGAATCATCGAGTGCTTTCGCCCTTGCTGTTTCTACGAACAATCGAAATAACCCGTATGACTTATTACTGAGCAAGGTCGGTTGTACGAGTACATCCGCCCTTGCTTGTTTCTACAAAAGAAGATGATACCCTTAACCATTTACTACAAAGCAAGGCCGAACGTTCGAGTACATTCGCCCTTGCTTGTTTCCCCGAAGCGTTAGAGAAGGTGCAAGCGTCCTGTGACGCTACCGCAACATTCAGACAAAACAAGGTCGAATGTACTCGTACATTCGCCCTTGCTTGTTTCCAAGAAGGAGGTGAGTGTGGGGGTGTGTCTCACGCGTATGTCACGTGATCTCCACGTGACAGATCCCCCCTCGTGAAGGCGGTCGCCCCCGACTGCTTGATAAAAATAAAACCCCCAGAACGGTAACCCCCAAAAAGTCCTAAAACCCTAAATCAGAAAACCCAACACACCAAAAATAAAGAACAAACAAAAAAATCCCGAAAACAAAAAATTCCAAACGAACACCCCAAAAGAAGCATTAAAAAAAAAGGAAATGTCGTGTCAAACCTCCGCCACCTGTTCGAGGTGCGGTAGGAAGTGATCGTCTTGAACATCTAATTGTTCGTGGGCCCTCATACGGCCTCTCAGCCACACAATTTGGTAACTGAGATAAGTTGTTGCCACCACTAGTAATAGTAACATGATCAGAAGTTCAAACGGATATCTTGGCTCCGACAGCTGAAATTCTTCGGTCGTCTTCTTCATTAACTCTTGAATCTGGAATCCTGTCATTTCAGACGACGCACGAGCACCGTCGTTTCGGCGCAGTAGGTCGCTGATGAAATTAATTGATGTGGC
Source organism: Daphnia magna (assembly GCF_020631705.1). Lineage (NCBI taxonomy): Eukaryota > Metazoa > Arthropoda > Branchiopoda > Diplostraca > Daphniidae > Daphnia > Daphnia magna. Next base: position 3,407,016 of record NC_059191.1, read on the forward strand.
ATTCGCCTTCGGGAGCTCAATGATGGCGACCGATTTGAACGTTGTTACATTAAACCCCACTGCGGCCAGCGTGGGTGCCACCAGAGGATCTAACGAGGCCTCCAATCGTCCGTCTAAACTGGCGGGGAAGACCCAGTCTTCCGTTCGAGCCGTACATCCAGGAGGGACATGAAAAATCCCAAACGGAGGCAGCAACAGTGATTGCGGGGGCCCTTGGCTGCTACCGATCGGACATGAGAACACCACCTCATGAGCTGTAACGGCTGAGAACACCCAGCGATTCTCTCCAAGATAAGCTACTTCGGATCCTTTCCATTCTTTAAATTGTTGTCTGCATTGCGTTAGCTTACGGTTGGCGTCATTGGTGAATAACGAAATCGCACAGGATTTCCGTGCTCCCCGTTTTCCTAAACCTGTATGAAAATTACAAATTAATCGTTCCAATTGTTTGCAACCCTGAACGTCGGCAGTCGAAAGTTCAATAAAAGTCTCCAAATCTGTGGAAACGGCCAGAAAATTCGGTAGGTCCCCGATCGCCACTCCATGGGTGCCATTGTCTGTTGCTCGTGGTAAACTGAAAATTTCAAACAGGGTATACTGCTGTGCGTGATCGTAGATCGGAATTTTGATAAAGAGACGAAAACTTCCCTCCACCGCTGCCACCGTCACCATAGCTTCACGATAGGTCACCCATAATTCTTCACTCGATACTGCCCAACCCAAGGGTAGTTGTCGATTAACTGCTTTCAACACCGAAGCCATTTGAGCAGGTGGAAATATCTGAGGCGCTAATCGGCCGTTTGCCAAGAGGGCCAACCCTTCGTCAAGAGCGTCTGCCAAGTCTCGAAGCCACTGCAGGCTCGCTTCCATCGACTCGAATGCTGTGTCTAGATTGATGAAAAAATCGAAATACTCGATCATGTAAGCTTGACGCTCTGCCATTCGTCCAAGCAAATTTTTGTAATTCTTTGTTAGTTCCGCCGTTTGCCCTTCCAACTCCTGGATCAGCTTGGTATTTGTCCGGATCTCCCAAAGTGATTCGTTCACTACAGTTGCCTGCTGGTCCATCAAATGGACTATTTCATTTTCCCGGTGTGTAAGGCCGGTGATCTTCTTATTCAATCCAGCGAGATCAGCCTGGGTGGCTACTCCGAACAGCCACTTTAACGCTGATCCGCCGCCATCGATCACCGCTCGACGTTGTTTGGAAGGAGAACCAATGGCGTCCCGAAAAGTTGCTAGTCGATGTTCGGATTGATTTAATTCACGTTCAAACCAATGACACTTGACATCAAGTTTTTTGGCCGCCGATGCACCTTGTTGATTTCCTGTTTTACGGCATTTAACGGCCATGTCCGCGTACTCCTTCAGCCTCACTTTCAATGTCTGAACCACTGCCTCTGCCGGTCGTATATCGAGGTCTGTTATGACTGTCCAGAATGATTCTCCGAACGCGACACCCGGCTTTTCATTGAAAATCACGGTGTCTCGGACAAGCAACGCATCAACCTTGACTGACCCGAGAAAGGCCAATACACAAATTGTGTAAGGCAGCAACAAAGCGAGGTAACGATTCGGTCGACCAGCTCGACGAGCCGGCTGTATCCTTGTGGGGAGGCGGGCCGGCCTGCTTGCTGTCTCTGGCTGACGAACTCCCCCAGATGACGGTACTGGATGGACGCTGTTGTCGGATAAAACTGCAGCCCTCTCACCGTGGTTTCCATTATCCGTACCCGTCTCCCGATGAATCCTCACAGGTGGTTGAGGGGCGTTTGGTAGAGGTGTCTCACGTGTCGCCTCTGTGGATTCCGTATTCAAATTTGGACCTCGTTCGACCAAGTCGTGAAAAGGTTTCATCTTTACGACGTGCACAATCTCCGATTTTCTTGATCCGGAACTTAACTTCACTTCGTAGTTCACGGGAGTTGTCTGTCGGATCACTTTGAACGGTCCTTGCCAGCGATGAAGCAATTTTTCTGCTCGTTTTACTTTTCGAAAGGGTTTGTACACCAGGGCCTTGGTCTCCTACTTGAAATTGAAGCTCTCTGTGGCGACTGTCATACTCTCGTCGCTGGTTGTCCTGGGCGACTCCCAATCGCGTGTGCACCAATGCTCGAGCCTTCGCCAATTCGGTCACAACCTGGGTTGCATAATCCGGAGCCGTTCCCGACGTAACCAGCCTAGGGTTGGCATCCGCACCTAATTCCAAATCAATAGGTAACATTGGTTCACGCCCGTAAAGCAAAAAAATGGTGAATATCCCGTAGATTCCTGCCGCGCCGTGTTGTAAGCAAAACACACGTAAGGTAATGCCTCGTCCCAGTCTCTATGGTCCGCGCTGACATACATTGAGAGCATAGCCGCCAAGGTGTGATTCATTCGCTCAACCAATCCGTTTGCCTGTGGATGGTAACTTGACGTTGTCTTGTGGTTGGTTCCAAGATTCTTCATGACTTCTTGGGTAAGCTCAGCTATAAAACATTTCCCTTGATCCGAAATGATGGATTCCGGTGCTCCATGATGCAGCACAATTTGTTCAACGAAAAATGTTGCCACCATATCCGCCTTTCCGTTGGGCATGGCCCGTAGTTCCACCCACTTCGTTAAGTAGTCAACAGCAACGATGATCATCTTATTTCCGGTGTTGGACATAGGAAACGGACCTAAGAGGTCGATTCCCACCTTTTGAAATGGACGTGCCACCTGAATACACTGCAGGAAACCGGCTGGCCGTTTGTTCACTCCTTTTCGACCCTGGCAATTAGGATATGATTGCACATAATTCGTAACATCAATCGCCAAACGCTCCCAAAAGAATCGATTAGCAATTTTCGTTAGGGTGCGTCGAACTCCCATATGCCCTGATATCAAGTCGTCATGGTATGCCTTTACGACGCGTTCCCGAAAGGAACGTGGGACGCACAGGCGACGATACTGTTTACCGTTTTTAATGGTCTGTAAGCATAGTCGCCCATTGAATAGACAGAAGTTTTTTAACGTTGCACGACCTGCTTCCAACTGGTCCATCAGACGACGCCACCGCGGGACCCGACGCTGCTCCGCAACGAATTCTTCCTCCGGTCCAAAATCCACCGATCTGCCACTCCCCACAAGTCCAATGGCCACACAGCGATCTTCTTCTTGGTCTTCGATCACGGGTAAAGGGCATCGCGAGAGGCAATCTGCGTTGTCATGGAGTTTTCCGCTTCTATACCGGATTTCGATGTCATACTCCTGTATCGACAAGCTCCAACGTGCTAGCCGTCCAGCGAGATCTCGTTTGGTTAACAACCAACACAGCGCCTGGTGGTCTGTAACTACCACGATCTTGCATCCCCATACATAACCTTTAAATTTTTTAAAGGCCCAAACCAAGGCCAGGCATTCTTTCTCGGTGATGCTGTCGTTTATTTCGGAGCTGCTTAACAGGCAGCTGGCATAGGCCAACGGATGTTCTTGCCCTTCCACTCGTTGTGCCAATACCGCACCAATGCCGTAGCCACAGGCATCGGGAATGATTTCCATTGGTAGGTCATAATTCGGATGAGCCAGGACTGGGGCTGCAAGCAGCGCTTGCTTCAGTGTGTTGAAGCTGGACTCCTGGTCAGGACCCCAATCAAACACTGCATCCTTTTTGGTTAACAAAATTAACGGGCGTGCAATTATAGAAAAATCTTTGATGTGTGGACGATAATAAGAGCACAGGCCAAGATAGCTCTGTACTTTCTTCACTTTAAGAGCCACCGTCTTTCCTTCGTTGCACGGTGGGAACTCCTTTACCGCTGCTAATTTGTCCGGGTCTGGACGAATACCATCCGCATCCACTACATGACCTAATACTTTCAAACTGGTTTCCGCAAAATGACATTTGGACACCTTCAACTTAAGGCCCGCTTTCTTTAAACTCTCCAATACCAACCTTAGTCGTTCGACATGGAGGTCGATTGTTGACGAGTACACTATAACATCATCCAAGTAGACGAGGCACGCTGTCCATCGAAGTCCGGCCAGTATAATATCCATGGACCGCTGGAATGAACTGGGACCGTTCGATAGGCCAAATGGGAGTACCTTGAACTGGTACAACCCATCAGCCGTAATGAAGGCAGTCTTGTGACGGTCCTCGTCTCTCACCGAAATCTGATGATATCCGGCTTGTAAGTCGAGGATGGAAAAAAATTCTGCTCCTTCCAATCGACTCAGCACATCCGCAATTCTTGGTAGAGGATAAACATCCCGTACCGTGACTGAATTCAGCTTTCTGTAATCGACACAGAATCTCCATGTTCCATCCTTCTTTCTGATTAGTACCACCGGTGCGGACCACGAGCTGTCCGAAATTTCGATAATTCCCGCCTCTTCCAAACTTTTTACTTGTTCGTTCACGATGGTTCTAGCCTTCCACGCGCTGGCATACGGGGCCTGATGGATTGGCGGGGAATCTCCCGTTTCAATGTTATGTTCGGATATGTTGCAGCGGCCTACTTCCGAAGCGTTTGCCGCAAAACATTCCAAATTTTCTTCTAGCAATTGGAACATTTTTTCACGTTTGTCTTTCGGAATGCCATGATTTACTTGTTTTTTGGAGGTCGTCTATGAGTCTCCTCCGCTGAATCACTTCTTCCTTTGTTGGTGGTCTGGTCATTGGGGAGTTCTCTTCTTTTGTCGTTAGGCCACAGCTCAGCACTTCTCCGTCGTAGCCACTGATGACTCCCAATGTCGTCCCCTTTGGAATCCACACGCTAGTCGACGTTAAATTGGCCAACGGGGTGAAATCCACTTTGGCTGCCAGTAACGCGTGTCCCACCGACACTCCCTTGGTTTGTAGAAGTTTTCCTGATGGTTCGAAACAAAAGTTCTCCGCCTCTAAAGCTGGCGCTACTGTCATCACATTGGCCACTGAGAAAGAAGGGATTGTTACATCAGCGTTGGTAATCAATTTAACCGGCCGTGTTTGGTGATCTGTCCGCTGCGATGTAATGGCTGCAAGAGGCTGATCTCCAAAAGTAATTGAGGCCTTCGGCTCTCGATAATCGATTTGTACTTTGCCATACTGTTTCAGGAAATCATTGCCCAAAATCAAATCAATTCCGTCCATCCCAAATACCACCGCTTCGCCAGTTGCTGTTCCCATTTTGTGGTTGACCGAAATGGTGGCTGCTCCCATCAACGTTGCTTGTTCTCCATTAGCCATCACCACCCGCGGTCCGTCCCATGGACGCAGCACGAACTGGGATGCACGTAGCAGCTCCGGTGATATAACTGTCAGTGCTGCCCCTGTGTCGACGACTGCCATTACTTGCCGTGTTCCACAAGTGACTTCTTCTCTGATCAGCTTGCTGAAATCTAGTCTAAGGATAGGTTGCTCCTTTATCTCCTCCTGTGTTGATGAATCTGCAGTCGTCTCGGCTAGCTGGGACACGATGTTGATTGGCACGGGAGGACCCAACGGCCCTCTCTGTGGGCCAGGAGGACCTGAGTAGGATCGTTGTCGGAAACGAGCAGATTGCGGATTTTCCCAACAATTCCGGGCCATGTGCCCCGTTCCGTTACAACAGTAACATTTGAGTACTCCGTTATTGTTTCTGTAGATTCTCTCCGACTCTCCCCACGTAAACTGTCTTCTCGTTTCCTGGTCTCTTCGGAGGTGGAGTTGCTTGAATCTTCAAACTTTCTACCGCACCTTGCAGTTCTTTAATTACTTTCCATAATTCCGTATCAGCCACAGTTGGAGCTGGTTTTGGAAGGGTCCGAATGAAATCAATTGGAACATCCGCCACTCTGGTTGCTGCCACCCCGAGCACCGCGTCCGGCCAGTTTCGTCTATTGGCCAAGAGCTTGGCATCAGTAAACCGTTTCGCCGCCTCTAAAAATTCTTCGCCTGTTTTGGGTTGTAACGGGTACAATTTTTCGACCAACGAGGGCCGTAATCCCCCCAAAAAGATAGTCGACTTTGGTGGCTTCCGCCATTGTTGGATCCACCACCCTACAAAGATCAATAACATCGTAATAGTAGTTAGTTGTCGCTTCTTCGATACCTTGAACCCGGTTCCGCAAGCGTGTTTCCTGGAACAGCTTGTAGTTTTGTTGCTGAAATGCTTTCAAAACAGTGTTCTGACTCCAGTTACTGCCGGAAGATCAGCTGCGTTGAGGCCAACCCCCGGTCGTATGGGTAAATCACGCCACTCCGTCGGAAGTGTGGAGCACAGGTACCATTTTCTTGCCGCTCCATCCAGATACATGCTGAAATTCGCCCTTAGCTCCGTATCGCCCCATTGATTGTACGCTCCCGTTGACTCGTAACGCTCAAGCCGGTCGAAGGCGTCATCTTCCGGCGTTGCCTTAAAGACCTTGGGACTCAAAAACTTTATCTGAGGAGGCATAATGCCAGTACCTGAATCACTATCGGTATCTGCAAATAACTGCTCCTCGTCAGTGCTATCCCCGTTTTCCTCTTCTTCGCTTTCTTCGCTACTTTCGTGTGCGTCGTCAATACTCTTGTCTACGTTAGATTCTTCAAGATCTTTCGCAGTACTCTCCAACTCGTCGTCTTCACTCTTTTTCGCTACCTTCTTTAACTGCCTCAATACTCTTGTCTACGTAAGATTCTTCAAGATCTTTCGCAGTACTCTCCAACCTTTTTTCAGCCTGGATTATCCGCTGCCCACTTCCCACTACGTCCTCTGTGCTGTCCGGCTCAACAGTTTTTCCTTCCAGATGCTGTTCCGGTACCGGGCGCGTAGATGGAGGCAAAGGGTGTAAACGTCTGCTCGGATCCCTTGGACAACTAGGCCAACGTCGATTCGATGACTTTCTCATTTACCTCCGGCAAAAAAATGATTAATGTCTTTCTGCATTACAATACCTCAAAATCTTGTCACAGCAATAAACGATTTCCTTGAGAAAGCTAATAGAAACCAAATAGTCTTCCCCACTGTCAGCCGAAAACGTGGCTCCGTATCCAACAATTTAAGATTTGGCACAACCCGTTGGTTAAACCGCTTGTGGTAGAGCCCTAAACGATTTTCGCCTCTGACAATGAATAATACTATAAGATAAACTTCCTTGCCTTGTCTCCTTAGTAATGCTGCATCTCCACCATTTGTTACACTTGGGGGTGATGTGTAACACGAGTGTATTAGGACGTCCACACGGTAAGACGTCAAGTAAGAACATTGCATTCAAGAGACACTACACCGCCTATTTATGGTAGGTGAACAGCAAGGTTGATTCATCGAGTGCTTTCGCCCTTGCTGTTTCTACGAACAATCGAAATAACACGTATGACTTATTACTGAGCAAGGTCGGTTGTACGAGTACATCCGCCCTTGCTTGTTTCTACAAAAGAAGATGATACCCTTAACCATTTACTACAAAGCAAGGCCGAACGTTCGAGTACATTCGCCCTTGCTTGTTTCCCCGAAGCGTTAGAGAAGGTGCAAGCGTCCTGTGATGCTACCGCAACATTCAGACAAAACAAGGTCGAATGTACTCGTACATTCGCCCTTGCTTGTTTCCAAGAAGGAGGTGAGTGTGGGGTGTGTCTCACGCGTATGTCACGTGATCTCCACGTGACAATATTGTAAACCCCGTAGTCCTTTAGTGCCCAAAGTCCCATTTCCTTCATGTCAGGGTGAATATTTTTTTCGAAATAAACTGAAAAAACCTAAAAAATGATTTAAATATGAATTTTCAGTGAAATTTTATAGGATTTACATACATTGTTCCGTACATGTCTTTGTAAGGTATCCAGCGAAACGCTGTTTGCGTGGTACGATTCATGGTGTAGAAGTTCGTAAAATTGTTCACGATACCTTTCCAATTCAGGCTTCGTTGAGATCCCGAGACTTCTTAACTTCATTTTTATATTCATCCATGCGTGAATGTGACATCTAGCACGAGGTATAGTGTAAGAATTCGTCGACCAAATCAGAATTTAAACGGTAAAATTTAACTCGTGGCTTTTATTGCCCAGTTTTGACCCCAAATTTGTTGCCCCGAATCACCCACTTTCTACTTTTATTACTCTAACGGTAAAGTCAGCCTTCTTCCGCCGACCTTATATTTTTGAACACGCCTGACCTCGTTTGACTTTAAATTCGACTCTCTGTGTTACCGTATAAAAGACGGACAAACTTCACCAGCAGTAAGTCGAGTCACCAGTCGACCAGCGAGGCAGTCAGTGAGTTAGTCTTCTCCCGATTCCTCCCTCCGTCTGTTACCTTTTCCCTTTAGTTTTTGCTGCTGTAATGTAATTGGTGTAAAATCTAAATCAACATCAACACGCTAATTGTTTCAATAGTAGGAAATACCTAAAAAAATAATATAACGTACAATTTTGGAAGTATACAAGAATTATGTCATAGATACGTCCAGTATACGGCTCAATCGAAAAATGTCGAATATAAAAAAAAAAGAAAACATTTTTTCAATATGTTAGAAAATCTATATAACAAAAAATGACATAAATCTAAATATAATCTGTTAAACTGTAACAACTTAATGCCCGATATTCTTACCTTTTCAATAGCGTTAACTATAGCTTGCTCTTCATCTGTGCATATTATGATATTTTTAGCTTCCGCTAATCTTTTAATTTCTTCCTTAATCCTGTTGAAGAAATATTCATAGGATGACTGAAGTTTCTTTGAGTGCAAAAAACAGGCTAAACCGATGGTGGGAATAGGATTTCCAGGAAGATTTTCATATTCTGTATGGTGGAATGAAAGCCAACTAACGTTAAAGCTTACAAGATCAATGTTCGTGTCGTATTCCATTACGACTGCCGGTGAATCCGTGCGATCCAGCAGCAATTGGAATTCATCAGCCATTTCTAAAAATGTAAATTAATTGTTATCCGAGACGTACCTAAAATCTGCAACGTATAATTAAAAAATAATAAATAACGTATAATACATATTCACCGAAATGCAAACACGCGTAATTGAACTCGGGATACAGCTCGAACTTCCGCATGAAATTTGTTTCAATGCCAGATAAGTAGGCGCTGTATTGCGCATCATGGCTAAGTGTTGTTGCTCTTCTTGCCGCCTTTTGTGCATTTTTTACTTGCTGTAAATTCCTCGGAGCCTGTACAGCCTGTTTTTTTTTCATATTCTTCCCTACACCTTCAATGATGTCGCCATATACTTGGGAAGGTGGGTCATCTTTTCTTTCTTTTGCTGTTGTTAAGACTGACTGGGTAGTACGGTAAAGAGGCTTTTCTGTTTTCTCAAGCCGTTTTGCATATCCGTGCGAATACTCCTTGTTGAATCACGATGCGTCGCCTTCGTAGTTAACCAGAACCTCATTAGGATATTCTTTGTGATGCAATACTGTCTTGTTATACTGGGTGGTAAAGGACTCTGGAGTTTCACCGCAATTGATCCTTAATTTGAAAGTAGACTGGGAAAAGATAGTGCACCGGCTCTCCTTCTCTTCCCCTTTGAAATCTTCACTGTGTTCCGAAAAAAGATATTTTTTCTGAATGGTTTATGTCACTTTTCCCCTTGTTTGACGCCAACAATATCCATCCATGCGCCAATCCTGTTCAAATTTCTCGCCTTCCCATCTAATCATGAATTTTGTACCTATGTAACATAGATTACATTTTTATTACATATTATAGATATGTTTAAGTTGTATGTTTTGTTATGGAACGAAATGCAATGATAAATACGTAATCTTTCTACAATGAAGTAGAAAAAACGATTTGGTAAACATTTTGACAATTAATGAAACATTCTATTGCTATGTTTATCTTTAACAGAAATCTTACCTGGGTTTGGCAAAAGAGCATGCGATGGGAAATTTGTTTCTTCGTTGATTATATACGCAGGTAAAGTATTATCCGAAAACATAGAAATGATGCTCAGCATAAATCCAGTTTGTTTTTTATTAAAAACCATTTTCCGTAAGTTCAAACGAGAAGGAAACACAACAGAGAACGGATTACTTAAATCCAATCACAAACGGTCAATTAGTTTTCTCACAACTTACACCACTGACTTACTCCCCAAAACGAGTGACCCAAGGGAATGATCCACAACAAAAATGTCCATATGGTCATTTCCAAATAAAGTCAAGCCACAAGGGCATTCATCATTTCGTTTTTGAAAATGCTCTGTTGCAATATGCAAGAAATTTTTTCAACAATTTTTTATTGAAACAATATGTTAGATATATATTTGCTTATTCGGATGGCAATCCTTTCGATTTCGCCAATTTTTTATTATTAATAAAAAAAGACTGGACTTGTTGATTTTTCTATTTATTTTAAACTATCGTGTCGTATTAATTTCAAATTGACAAACAAAACCAAACCAATACACGTACACGGAAGGCTCCATACACGATTTACCCAATTTCCACCGTCGTCTTCTAGTGATGAACCATGTACAAGCGGCGCTAAGCACCCTCCAACTAGGGGGAGAAGTTTGACAAATACATGGTATAATACACGATGTACCCAGGACACGCACACGACGATTCGTACACGATCTACACTGGCCCTTCAGACATTTAACCAGTGCTCCCGTGATTCATCATTCTACATCTTTAATTTCATCTCTAAAAGGGTAAGAACAGCACACGGGCTGAACTATACTTTACAAGATGTTGCGGACAACAGCATACGTGGTTATCTATTCCGAGAGACGCTACAGTCGACGCTTTAATTACCAATACTAAAACTTTCCGTGAAGAATCGTACATTTTTGGATAAGTAGGAAATTCTTAAATAGCCTTAGAAACACAGTGAATTTATATAACCTCAGGAAGGGGTGTAAATTCAAAAATTAGTGTAAAACCCGTCTTCATTTGTCCTAGCGAGAGTTCTGCTAGACGCCTAAGAAGTTGAGTAACGTTTAAGTCTTTCCTATTTTAATTCTTGTGTCACATTGCATTTGTCCATTCTGTGTCGGAAGAAAAATACAATAGTTAGTTAAAGTCCAGTGTGACTTTTAATCATGGAAATGCAGCTCATTACCCGTTTCTAACGAATTTTGCGCTGCTTTATTTATAGTCGATCCAGAAAAGACTAATCCGTGTTTACCTAGTTCCCTCAAGATCCAAGAAGACGATTGCATCCGCCTCCTGACTTGTCAACCACATTGCCCTGTTGTGACAGTAAAGCGCCAGCCAGACACAAGATTCTTAAATCTCAACCTCTAGAGAAAGTTTGGCTGTCTCAAGAGTAGGGACAGTCCTTCAGAGTGGTTTAAACAGCCCTGTAAATCAGTCAGATTCGGAATCTGACTCAGAAGCAGATTAACTCAGCCAACGCATCCTATTGTTCCTGTGATAGGACAACACCTTTTTTTACCTCTAACACATCAGCAGGAGCTTCAAAGGCACAGCTATGGCAGCTGTCAGGAAATTCATAAGCGCACCTATTTTTGAGGTAGCCAAACAGAAATCCCTCGTCAGTGGTTAGAGCGTTATGAAATGATTTCTACCCACAATGGCTGGGGCGATGCTGACAAACGCTGACATGATAATAAGCGATGTTGACAAAATAATTTTAGTATGTACAGTATCCTGCACAAAAATCCGAACACCGATTTAATTTTTTAAAGCCACCTACTGGCGAAGTAAAGGGTTTTTGTTTGTATTTCTTTAAGGGGAAGGGTAGACAGGGTGATGGACACGACAGGGCAGGGTTGGGTGAGTCTAGACCTTTTTCTTAAATGCCTTAAAATATTACGCTTCAAGGCAAGTAACAGGTCGGGTCAGGTATTTTGCAATCTCCCAGGGTGGGGTGAAGACCTAATATATTTCCACTGAAACTTGAACTTAAGGCTAAGTTAGGAATTCTGGAAGGTACCAAAATTTATTTTACTAAGAGGTGGGTCAAACCACTGACGAGTTTTTTACACTCACAGAAATAGAACAGACCACACACATTCTCGATAGGGGCTCAAGCCATACCACGTTTTGATTAGCGGCGTATTCCTTTCCACGTTTCGAAAGAGAGCTCAGGCTCGAGCACGATTAGCCAGAGCTTAAGCTCAGTTGACGGTATGCAAATTCTGTTATCCCATATAGCTCCAATTACTCACAAATTTACGCCTTCAGCTAGAAAAAGGCATTGAAGGCATCAACATAGAAGAAGCTATCGCCAGGTGGCTTTTCAAGAACGCCAAAACTCGATAACAAAACTTACTAGATCGCATCATCAACGGCCTACAACGGCAACCCCCACTCGAAAAAGAAGAACTAGCCATCTATAAGGAAAGCTTGGAGGCGGTAACGCAAGAGTGTCTAGTAGATAATTTTAGAAAACAATTTAATTTTGAGCTTCAACGGAAGTCCATAGAAGCGTGCGAAGGAGACACAAGCGAGTGCACCAGCTATGAAGAAACCGCTAAGGAGAAAGTCAGAAAATTGAATCGAGCAATACAACAGTTGCTAATAGCCAGCAAAAGGCAACCGCCGACAGAAACATCTGACGAACCAGCCAAACGCCAACGCATGGAACTAGAAAGCAATTTTCAAGAGGTTAAAGAGAATGCACTCCAAGCTCAAAAGGAACAAGTGCGAGAATGAAACTATTCGTCCAGAGCCACTTCGGTGGTCCAGAGCACAGGATCTTTCGGGAATTCACAAGAAGACAGGAACAAGAACGTCGACTCAATGGTTAGAATACTTCGTATCGTGAATGAGAGCCAATCCCTTTAACGGAGACTCCAAGGAGTGGCCGAGTTTTATTGCAAACTTCGAGACCTTTGTCCACGATACCACTCTGCATAATAAACATAAATTGTTGATTCTTGGAGATGTTCTATATCCTGATATAAAGAAGAGAATGGCTCATCTACTACAGACACCAGGAACCTATGAGAGGGCAGTACAGGAGCATCGCCAAAAGTACGAGGATGTCCAGCAACTGGTTAGATATCATATACAGCATTTTATTCTCCTTCCAAGTTGCAGACAGGGTGACCACCCAGCTTTATACGAATTCTTATCGGAGCTCCACGACACCGTCACCACGCTACAGGCCCTAGAACAAGTCGAAAAATTGAGTTATTGAAACACTCTCGAACAAATGTCATGCAAGTTACCTCCCGACGTAAGAAGCAATTGATGGGCGAAGTTTGCGTTCCAAATGCGACCGAAATACGTTGATCTCAATGATCTACACCAATGGTTAATCACGTACACCGTATCATCCACTCCATGGTGCTTCAAGGATCAGCAGACGTGGTACAGAGAGCACTGTTAGCCATCACTATATCTCGAATAGCGGAAATCCCCATCCCATCATTTTACTTGCGGTCTTACCGATTTTCGTTTTCAACGGAGCAAACTGGGTAAAAACGTATGCTTTACTAGACAGCGCAAGTGAGTCATCTTTAATTCGTACGGAGATGGCCAGAAAATTGGGACTGAAAGAGCACATCAATCTCATCAAACTTAAGTCGATCCAAGGAACCGAATCGGACATCTCGACAACCACTACCAGCTTCACGATCGCATCCAGCAACCATTCAGTGGCCTATGCAATGAAGAACGCTCTTACAATACCCGAGTTTCACCTCACTAAACGAAAAATCCATTGGGCCGTTGGAAATCGCTCGTTGGAGCCATTTATCCACAATACCACTAGAAGAAATTGACACGTCGCTGGTGTAAAGCATTCTCCCTCTCGGGTTAATGGGTTGATGAATTAAGACAATTGGTCGGTAAATAAACTAAAAAGGCGTATTTACCCACAATGATGATTATGTATTATTAAGCTGAGGCGGAAAGGTTTACAAAACGAGTAGGGATTCGTGGACGTAAGTCCAATCGGGAAACTGAGCGCGAGATTCGAGACAAAGTAATTTGATCTTACCTTGGTAGTGCGGGCGTACAAGCGTGAGGGAATAATAGGAGAAAAACGGAAACAATACTACTTGCGCCGACACGTATAGTATTTGGAATACGTGTTGAGAAGATAATTGAAATACTCGCGATGCTCGGGTGGAAAGAAGAACAAAATAAGTTGGGAGGAATAACTAGTGAATTAAGATGAATAAGCTAAGACATCAAGATAAAAATTCTACTGTTTAAGAGTGATAATTCAAGCTAAAGGCGACTAAACATCTTGCAAGCTGGTACTTGTCTGACTCCTGCAGAAAGTGGGTTCACCATGAAACGTCGAATCTTCGTGTATGGCGTGATATGTGATGACGTATAGGTACTTCACGCGTGTAGCCAATCACGGATGTCTTGTAACGTGGCGTGATGTTCGTGTTGTACAGGTACATCACACGCGTGAGTCAGAACCCGGAAGTTTTATCGAGGTCAACATGATTGCACATGAAGCAACTAGCAAATACGGTTATAATAGTGAATAAGAATATAATATAAATATAAGGTAAGCATAAGCAAGTAGATCATATTGTGGGTATCTTGCAAAGATATATACATTTTGATTGCTTCGTTACACTGGTAACCATCCTGCTTGGGTATGATATCCTGGATGTACATCTAACGTTGGATGTCAGATGGCCGGCTAAGGTTGCGCCAGGCCCCACAGCAATACGGACTTCTTTAGGCTGGACGGTAGTTAGTTCCAGTTAAACCAGCTAACATTTCACAAGAATATAATTGCAAGTCACTGCACGTCAACAAAATCGAAAGAACACCCATTAACAGCATTGGAAGAGAAATTTTCAACAACAGAGCCAATCGTCACAAAACCAGACGTAGGAAATTAGTTTCCCCGGATGATCAAGCTGCGTTAACCTCTCTTGGTCAGACGATTCGCTTGCTGGATACCGGACGTTATGAGATAGGCCTTACGTGGCGAATACCCCGCCAAATACTTCCTGACAATGCCCATCAGATATTGAAAAAAATTTCGCTTTGGAAAGGAGATTACTACGACAACCGGAATTAACAAAGCGTTATTCAAAGACCATTAATGAATACGTTGAATTGGGATACGCTAGACAAGTTTCATCAGGTGAATTAAATAATGAAGACTCGGGAAGAAGGTGGTACGTTCCGCATCATGCAGTGACTCACCCTCACAAACCGGATAAGTTAAAAATAGTGTTCAACCTATCGGCAAAACATCGTGGTATCTTATTGAACACAGTATTGTTAAAGGTACCTGGCCTCTATTCCAACCTGGTAGGAGTGCTATTACGTTTCAGAAAATAAAAAAATCACCGGCCGAAAATGGCCAAAATGTTCCTGCAAGTGCGTTTGAGGGAAGAAGATCAGACGAGCCTTAGTTACTGGTGGAGACCACCAGGTGATGTTCTCAAATCACAAACTTTTCAAATGATGATCACATGTGGCCTTTCCAACTTTATTTGCATGAGTAGACATACAACTGGGGAAGGGGCGGTTCAGTCATCCCCCAAGCAATACAAACAGAAAAAATATGAAATTGGACTTGTTCTACTTACAATAATTGCAGTAATTGCTTGTCGAAACGAATTTTGTCCAGCAGATCTTTTCCAACTAAAAACTACCCTACCAGAAAAACTACTGCCTTCTTCCTTTTTACGCCTCTTTTCTTTTTGTTTTATGCAGCCTCTTATTCCCCCTCGTTTGACGTTTTCGCCCATCTCCCTTCAATTGTTTTCTTCTGAATTCTACGTCACATAAGGTAAGATCAGTACACGGGCTGACCTATACTTTACATGCTCCTTCGAACCACTTACTTTAATTGAAATTTAATTTAAAATTTAAGTTTTTGGGTCTGTGAGTGTGACGCACCACGTGAATGCCTTGGGGAAAATGTTTTTTTGTTTCATGTTACAAAAACTTTTGAATTCTCCTTCAAAAATAAATTAATAAATAAAAAATATGATTGCCATTTCTTTCTTTCTTTTGCTTTCAATTTGGAGCGAAATTTAACAATTGCACAACAACACAAAAAAGAAAAAGACTTTCTAAAAATATATCTAGAAATAGACAACACCAAAGTAATTTTTTTTAATTTTCGAGTAGAGTGGCGCCATCTAGCGCTCAAAATTCCAACTATTTTATTTTTTTTCAAAAATTATTTCAAACTTGCATTCTAGCTGAATGGATACGTAATCTCGGCGTCCCAGAACTACAAACTTTTCTTTCTTATCAAATTCAAACAATATCTCCACCAGAAGGAACTCCTACGCTACCTAACGGTCAAAATAACAAACTTTTTCAAAAAATTTAAAAATTGTATTTTTACCTCAAAAGTGAATGCTCACACCACCTAGCGGTCAAAAACCAAAATTTTCCATTTATTTTCCAAAATTTAAAATGTTTTCTGTCTTTTTACCAAAATTTCATATCTATGCAACCTAACTTTAATAAACTACGCTATGGTGAATCTTTGTTAAGTTCTTTATAAATTTTTGTTCGCATGAATACTTGAAACCTTGCATTGAAACCTCCATTGTTAACCACCGAAATAAGCGGAACGGAATGTGGTTAACTCAGTGGCTAAAAGGCCACGCTGCGATTGTATTAGCTGACACGACACGAGGTTACAACACCGAAAATGGTGTTGTAACCACAGGTTGCGATTGCAGTGTAAGAGTGACCTCGTTGCCGCATCTCCCTCCGTCTTCGACTACGGCGGAAATGCATGAAAGGGGAAGACAAAGAAGGAGCGCTAACGCGAACAATTAGTTTTGGTGTAAATCGGGTGGCGGAAGTGTAAGGGGAGGGTAACCTATAGCAAAACCAAAGGGTGTTAGTTTAGCCAAGGTCAGACAAGTTCAGACGTGTCTGCCCCTCGGCAATGACACGAACACACACACACACACACACACACGTACATACAGACATACAAAACAAAAAATTAAATTACATTTATCCCTAACGACTTCTGTCGTTAACATTCATGTTATTGGAAAAGCCAATTTTGGTACTCCGTTTAATAACCAACTATCTTGAATCGTGTTAAAACACCGCCCAAACGCTGTGACATCATTTATTACTGACAACAAGATCGGTACATTGCTCGAAGTTACCGAAAGGTAACTAAGAGCCAAAATCGAAATTCGCTACATCAACCAGTCACCTGTTTGAAGGAAGGAAGGAAGGAGGAAGAATCTAAACCAGTGGAGTTTTAACAATACGCCCACTATCTGGAGAACAGCGCTAATCCCTTCCATTAACCGCAACTGGTGGCAATAACGAAAGTAAAAAACTTTCACCTTAATCTTTTTATCCACTCCTTTAATGGAAATCCAGAAGTGGAACCCTGCTGAACCACTAAGCGCCAATAACTAAAAGGTTTGAAAACCCGGTATCATCGACGATAGAAGCAAGGAAAGACAAGCCCCTTTTCTTTTTTGCTTCAGTTAGTTCCAGCAAAAAAAGTCAAGATTACAGGAGCGGCGATTGCAACACGTTCAGGCGTAAAAGGCCACCTCACCAGGACAAAGAAGAAAATAAAGAAGTAAAAAGACGTCTCCATGACAGCAGAATTGGATATTGACCTTGCCACGGAGACTGAACTCCTGAACTGGCATTACCAAAAAATGTATCAAGGCGGGCGATCAAGTAAGATGGTCTCTGCAAGCTGCCAACGCCACCAAGGAGCAAATCGAAGAAGATTATTCCACAGTAGCGGAAGTCGAAGAAGAAATCAGTATGGTACTCACTCTCGCAAAAAAAAACGCGACGAATACTAACACAAACTGGACGCTAAGTTTCAAGACCAGCAGAAAATGAAGATCGCAAACGGGATAAATACAGGAACAAGCTGCTCCAAGATTTGCTCAATTAACAACAAGAAGCATTTGTAGCCCAAATTCTTTATCAGCAATAGGCCTACACCTTACAGATTCAGCAGCTAATAGTTCAAAATCAAGCTACGGTACAAATGGCATCTGCAGCAGATCCAGGAGCAGCCAATCTGCTCCAGTAGCGGCTGCTCCTGTTCCAGTAGCAGCCATACCTGCGCCACAGTCAAATTGCCTTCTCCAAAGGCAAATAAAACATTCTAAAGGAGATATCCTTGAGTGGACATCATTTTGGTAGAGCTTCAAT